>NC_083777.1:9912500-9965000 GCF_963514075.1 Conger conger
CCCGCGTCGGGCCTGGAACGGCCTGTGGAGTACTGCCGGGTTCTGCTAAAGGCGCTTTGTGTGCTCCAAGTCATCTGGAATGTTCTCAGAATATTAGTTGGTCATACGTATTTTTATACTATACATACATGCCTATTTGTAGTTACAAAACAGATTTTTTCCCAATTATTTCCCAGTTTCTCTTGGTACGACTCTCATATTTTCATCCACAGTTTTTCCAAGAAGTTAGTTTCATTTACTTCATTTGACTGTTTCACTTTTGTTGACTGTTTCTCTCTTGTTGGCTGTTTTACTCTGGTTGACTGTTTCACTCTTATTGTGCATTTCACTCTTGTTGACTGTGTTGTCTTGCTCTTGTTGACTGTGTTGTTTTATTCTTGTTGCTTGTGTTGTTTTGCTCTTGTTGACTGTGTTGTCTTGCTCTTGTTGGCTGTGTTGTGTTGCTCTTGTTGACTGTGTTGTTTTATTCTTGTTGCTTGTGTTGTCTTGCTCTTGTTGGCTGTGTTGTCTTGCTCTTGTTGACTGTTATTTTACTCTTGTTGACTGTGTTGTGTTGCTCTTGTTGACTGTTTCACTCTTTCTGACGGTATGGTTCTGCTCTTGTTGACAGGCGTACGATGGCTTTGCCAGCCTGGGCATCTCGCGGCTGCTGGAGCCCTCGGACATGGTGCTGCTGGCGATCCCGGACAAGCTGACGGTGATGACGTACCTGTACCAGATCCGGGCGCACTTCAGCGGCGAGGAGCTCAACGTGGTGCAGATCGAGGCCAACAGCAGCCGCAGCACCTACAAGGTGGGCGACTTCGAGACGGACACCAACAGCTCCATCGACCAGGACAAGTTCTACGCCGAGCTCAACGACGTCCACCGAGAGGCCGAGGCGCAGCCTGCGGGCGCCACGCCCAACGGGGCGAGCGCATCGCTGGACGAGGAGGCGGAGCCTGTGGTTATCGCCGCGGCGCCGCTGTCCGTGGCAGAAGACCGCCCCCCGCCCGCTCCCACTCAGGCTCCTGCCCCCCCCGCAGGGTCCCAGCCGCCCCCCTCCTCCTCCAGGACCCCTGACCCCGCCCCGGCCTCCAGGCCCGACGGCGGGATGGTGGTGCGAGACGCGGCCCAGACGGTGGCGGCCCCTAGTGGCCGGAGGCTGCCCAAGGCCCACACCACCGACCTGGGCCAGCTGCAGGCCAGGATGGAGTTACGGCCGCCCCCTCCTCCAATCACGGCGGCCCACGGCGCGGGCAGACCGGCCAGAGAGCGGCCCGGGGAGGCGGAGCCCGGCGCCTCCGTGGCCCCGCCCCTCAAACCGGCCTTGTCCGGCGACAGGGACGCTGAGCTCGCCAAGCAGAGGCGGGCCGGACTGAGGCACTGCGAATCAGACGCCACCTCTGACACTAGCGCCCCCAGCAACCACACGGACGCGCCCACCAAGCCCACACAGGTAAACCACACGGGCGCTGCTTTGTGTGTGATGTCATCCAGGCAGGGCTGCTGTGATAGGATGAAGACGCACTGTGGGGTGTCTGATAATTGGTGCCAAACCGAAGTCGCTCCATGTATTTATACCGAGTGCCAACTTTGCTTCAAGTTTAACACCAGCTTGTGGATATTATACAGCCTGCCATGAAAACATTGTTTTAATAACCCAGCCTGAACCCAAGATGTGAAAGCTCACATTAATGTTACCCATTATTTTCAATTCATCATTTTATTTTTAGAGATACGAGTTAAATTTGATTAGAAATCTATCATTTTTATAATTTATAGTTTAGAACTACTTATTTCGAATTTATAAATGTTGATAAAATAATAAATTTATAAAATGAGATTTTTGTAACTTTTTGTTTACTTGGGATTTATAGCATTTTTATATGTGTACATAATTTCTTGTCATGGTGAATTACAGGGCTTTACTTTAATTAGTCACAGTCTAATTATATACGCTACGAAATTTTATGTTTAATTTATTTTATATGATGTAACTATTTAAAATGCTTAGATTTAGTCGTTTGTTAAATTTAGATATTAGATATATTCAAATTGTTACATTTGACCATTTTTATTATTTTATTTTATCATTTCAGCCTTTATTTTAAAACATTAAAACCTCGACTTGTGTCAGAATAGACTGTGGCAACACGGAGTTTAAAAAGATGGCTGACACTGTGCATTTCGTGTCTCCATGTTGCTAACGAGATAGCGCACGCGCTGGCGTCGGGATACGTTCGATCGCCTCTCACCCTTTCTCCCTCCTAAAAGAGAATTCCCTTGACTGCACCTTATTTATCAGCAGAGGTGTTTAGGGCCTGTGAGTTGCGTCAGTGGTTCAGCTAAATCTTGATTGATTTATTGCGCCTTATTTTTCCATTTTGCCGAGTCGGGAAAGCGTAGCCGGGGAGCGGGGCGACAGCGCGGCGTGTCCCGATCCCAGACACAGCGTGTAACCGCGCCCGGCGTCTGTTCCCGCGCCGATGCAAGCGCTGATACCGCCCGCGGCGGAGGGGCAGGTATCGCGCGGGGGCTGTCGTAATTCCAGGCACTCCGGATTGCCGGGAGTCTCCTGCTCATTGGACCCCGTAATGAGAAACCTATCCCCGATAGCGCAGAATCTCCGTGCTAAAAACGTTAAGGGGAGATGCTAATCGGGGGCCCCCGTTTCGAAAAATAAGTGTTGGACCTATCAAAAAAAAAAAAAAGTTTTCCCAAACCGTAATCCGAACTCCGTTTTTTTTTCTCGCTTATATTTACAGGTGGTTACGTCGCCTCAGCTACCGAACGCCACGGAAGAGAAGGTGAGGGCCATGTCGGGAAATTTCGGGCCGGTTTCGTCAACGAAAATTAAGCTTAGTCATGGACTAAATAGATTTTTCTCTGGAGAATCTCCGTTCAAAATGGAATTTAGTCTTGGACTCGGCTTAATCTGTGTTTGCAAAACTAGCCCTATAGGTTTCTAAAGTCTTCCAAATACTCTTGCCTTTGCAGTGTTATACAACAGCCCTTTCTTTGTCTCACAGTCTAACTCTCTGTGTTGGGAAGCAGCAAAATGTCATAATAGATTGATTTGTTCTGCTAATTTTGCTGGTTAGTCCCCAACCGCCTCTCTAACCCTCTCCCCCCCCCCCCCCCCAACACTGTTAATAAGCTTAACCACATTTGTCAGAAGAGCAGCAGAAAATCTCATTACCAATCAGCGCCTTCCATATTACACTCCAGCCGGCCCTGCGTCCAGCTGTCACACGTATTAGCGGGTTTCCAGAACATTCTCCGCCAGTTCACCTGCGCCAGAGGCAGGGAAACCGTATCCGCACCCATGAAGAATTCCCTTCTCACTGTCTCTAAGTGCCGCCATTATTCCCCTCGAATTCCCTCCCCGGAGCGGAAAACTCTCCGTAGACGCTCCCGTCGGTGAATCAAAGACCCACCGCCGGGCGAGACGTCCACCCAGTCGTCGAAGAAACACGGGCAGTAAACCTTGAAGGACGGCGAATCTCCTTCGAGGGAAACGAACGGAGGGCGTCTCGGCCCTGTCTGTGCGCCTCACCTGGCTGACCGTGCCGCCCCGCTCAGCCCGAATCCTTTAATAGGAGTGTGTGCAGAGTGTGTGCAGAGTGCTTCTGAGAATGCCGTCTGCCCCGCGAGATTTTACTCCTGTAGCCAGTGCATTCATCGATGCGAGGGACGTTCAGACGGATGGAACGAGTGAATTTCTCTGAAGAAAGTACATTTGTAAATGACTGGCATGTTTTACGAATGCAGTATCTGTGCACAGTTCTGTGTGCGTTCCGAACATCACTTTTAACTGAATACACTGGCTTTAATGTTCAGTTTCACTTCCATATGGTTGAAGCAGGAGATCTTTTATGTTGACAGGGAGCTCTCTGTTCTTTCTGGAGGATCAGACGCTTATTTCATGTCATCTTCTTCACCTAAACATTTGTGTGGCTGTGTGATATTGGGTAGGCTTAGCAACAACGATTTGAAAAGAAAATGTCTTTCGACTCATTTATAAAAAAATGCATTTGAATGGCAACATTTCCATCTTATGGACTTTAATGAGCTGGGTTACTCTTATACCTGAAATTCTAACAAGCAGGTTCCACTGCGGTGATAAAATAAGACATCACATATACAAGGTGGATTAGCAATACCTTTGCAGCTGACACTTTCTCCAGCTGACCTGCCCTCTCCTCTCCCCGGTCTCCCCACAGAAGGCTCAGTCCAGGCAGGAGGAGCTGAAGGAAAGAGCCAGGCTTCTGTTGGAGCAGGCCCGACGCGACGCGGCCATGAAGGCCGGCAGCAAGCACACGCCCTTCGCCTCGGCCCTGCCCCGCCCGGCCCACTGCACCGACGTAAGAGGGGGGGTCCGGGCTCAGTACGGGGGGGTGGGGTTGAGACCCGGTATGGTGGCGGGGGAGTGGTTTATTCCTAGATTTTTTCACCTCAGGCGTCTCATACACACAACACGGGGTGGCTTTGCCATCCGCACGCCCCCCACACCCCCGTCAAATGTGCGGAGCGAAAGGCGTTCCAGCCGTGGGGGAGGCCTGCTGCGTCTCCCCTCTGAAGGGTAAATTAAATAACCGGGGGAGAGGGGGCCAGCTAGCCTCCGCGCGTAATCTGCAGTCACACTTAACGCGGGCCACAGCCCGCACGCGAGTAATTAGAGTGATTACTCTAACGTGCCATTAACTGTCACACATCCCTGAATGGCTGCTTCAACATGGAGGCGTCCTGTCAGGGCCCCGGCCTTCAGGAGCTGGGGATACTACAGCTGCACATCCAGGTGTGTCAGTGTGTGTCAGTGTGTGTCTCTTTCTGTGGGTGGTGAGGACTTTGAGTATGAGGAGTTTTAGGCGTGATGTTACTGTGGCACACGGATCGATAGTCAAGCAGAGAGAGTGAGGGTGTGTTTGAGTTTGTGCGTGAGTGTGTGTGTGTGTGTGTGTGTGTGTGTGTGTGTGTGAATGTATGAGAGTGCATGTGTGAGTGTGTGTGTGAGAGTGTGTGTGTGTGAGAGAGTATGAGAGAGTGTGTGTGTGAGAGAGAGAGAGAGTGTGTGTGTGTGTGAATGTGAGAGAGAGAGAGTGTGTGTGAGGGAGTGTGTCTGTGAGTGTACAAGAGAGTGCGCGTGTGTGTGAGAGTGTGTGTGTGACTGTATGAGAGAGTGTGTGTGTGGGTGTGTGTGAATGTATGAGAGAGTGCGTGTGTGAAAGAGTATGTGTGTGTATGAGAGTGTGAGTGTGTGTGTGAGTGTATGAGAGAGTGCGTGTGTGAAAGAGTATGTGTGTGTATGAGAGTGTGAGTGTGTGTGTGTGAGTGTACGAGAGAGTGCGTGTGTGCGCGCGTGTGTGACTGTGTGTATGAGAGTGTGTGTGTGCGTGTGTGTGACTGTGTGTGTGAGAGTGTGTGTGTGAGTGTGTGTGACTGTGTGTGAGCTTCCTGCATTGTGACTGTTCTGCTCTGCTCCCCTGACTCTGCTGTGTGCTGGAAGGCCTTTAATGGGCACAGAGGGAGCGAGACAGAGAGAGAACCCGCCATCCTTTCACAACTTTCAACACTTTCTTCATTCTCTCTCTCTCTCTCTCTCTCTCTCCCCTCCCCTGTTCCTGACGGAGAGAGAGGGACGAGGCGCTCCCAGAACCCCCCGTTTCGGGATTTCAATTAGGCGTCCGCCTCTGTGCCGGCGCCGGTGTGAAAAGCTATTCCAACCGCACTTTTCTCCTCACGCATTTACAGGCTGACTTACTCCCCCACCCCCGCGCCCCCACCCCTTTCCCGCTTCCCCATTGACCCTCCGAGGCGACAAAGACTCAATTGTGGACAGTCCGTTCCTGAGGTTTTCAAAAGGCCGTGTTATTAACATCTTCTTTTGGGGAGGCTTCGTGGGATGTTCGGCTTGCCTGATAGCGTCAAAGGCTTTCCAATAAAGAGGCGGAAATATTAAGTTGACTATTAGTTGTACCCCCGAGAGGCCGGTGTTATTTCTCACTCCTCTCTTTCGCCCTCTCTTTCTCTCTCTCTCTATTTCTCTCTCTTTCTCTGCGTCTCTGACTAGCGAAGCCATGAGACGAATTGTCCCGTTCCTGTTTTAATTCATTCAGTGTCACAGCAAAGCTTCCCCCCCCCCCTCCCACATTCGTACCGAAAACCAAAGTCTACATCAGGGTCCGTAGCACAAAATATGAACACGGTTGGCTGAACACATATATATAGAGGGCTTTTTAAAACCCTACGGTTACAGGGATGGTCAAATCCAAATATAGTTTCGGAGGTTTTTCCCTGCAATTGTGTTTTAAAATACATAAAAAATGTAAAACGTTCCAGCCTCGGCACTGAGTGTCATGACAAGGGATTGGGGAAGAGAAATGAATACCTTTCCGTAATGAAATATCTCAAAAGCGGCAGCCTTCCGTCGTGTTGGCGTTCTGAATTTTAAAAGGAATTGAGATGTCCTTGAATTAAATCTTTTGAATGCGAGCGGAATAGAATTCCGGCATAATCTATGAGTAAATGACAACCTCCAAGACCGGGTAAAAGCCTTCAGAAGAGAAACGGAATTAAGAATTTAACCACAGAGTGAATTTCTTTTTCAAAGATGCCGAGGGCTGTTTTTATGTGGCTTTTTTTTAAAGGCGAGTCCTCCGCTCTTCCGCGTTGTGGAGGGACGTGGCCTTCATCCCTGTCGGGAAGGTCTTCGCCTCAAAATTGCGGCACTTTCGTGGCACGCGAGAACGCCTAATTCCCAAGGACGACTCTCTAATGAGGCCGGTGCATTAGCGCGGAAGAATATTGAATTGTTTCAGTTTTAATAGAAAGCATTGATCAAAGGAATCCCTGTCTCTCCTGCCTGATAATTGTTAGCGATTTAGATTAGATTACTTGATGTCTTGTTTTGATTGCCGAGGAAATCGCTGCCAGAGTGTTATCGCGTGGTGGGGGGGGCGGGGGGGGGAGCGTAAGCGTCTCTCGCTCTAAGTAGCGACTTTGCGGTTTAGCATGCATAAGGAATATTTTAATTAAATTAAATCTGACTTCACTCTTCCAGGGCCATGGCGGGAATGAAGAGACCGGGGTAGGGAGCGCAAGCTCAGGGTGCGGAGGTAGAGAGGGGTAGAGAGCTCCAGGGTAGAGAGGGGTACAGAGCTCTGGGGTAAAGAGGGGTACAGAGGGGTAGAGAGCTCTGGGGTAGAGAGGGGTACAGAGGGGTAGAGAGCTCTGGGGTACAGAGGGGTAGAGAGGGGTACAGAGGGGTACAGAGGGGTAGAGAGGGGTAGAGAGCTCTGGGGTACAGAGGGGTAGAGAGCTCAAGTATGGAGGTAGAGAGGGGTAGAGAGTTCAAGTATGAAGGTACAGAGAGCTATGGGGTACAGAGGGGTAGAGTGGGGTAGAGAGCTCTGGGGTAAAGAGGGGTACAGAGGGGTAGAGAGCTCTGGGGTACAGAGGGGTAGAGTGGGGTAGAGAGCTCCTGGGTAGAGAGGGGTAGAGAGCTCCAGGGTAGAGAGCTTGGGGTGCGGAGGGGTAACGTGGGGTGGGGTTCAGGTGAGCTCTCTCCAGGGTGTAATCTTCTCCCCTGTAGTGGTCGGACCATAAAAAAGACACTGTAAACATGTGGGTATGGGGGAAGTTTGGATTTGGGCTGTGCTTATGGTAAACGGTAAATGGACGGCTTCTACAACAATAACAATATTACTATAATAATAATTTTGCAGTAAAGACTCTCATTCACCCAATCACACACACACTCACTCACCAATGGCGAAAGGCTGCCACGGAAGGGCGCCAACCAGCTCATCTGGAGCAATTTGGGGTCAGGCGTGTACTCAGGGACACCTCGACGCACCTTATGTGGGGATGCGGACCGGCCTGGCTCTCTCTGGCCAGCCGATGGAGGGCCAGGTTCGGTTTGGGTTGGGGGTACCGCGGGGGCCCGTTTAACCCTGTCAGTGGACGGGGGCCTTTCGCTCAGGAGCACCAGCCTTAATGCCATCCCACGGCCCCGGCACGGGCCCTCTCCAGCTCATTCCCCTACGCTGTCTCTTCTTTGTTGGTTTTGCGGGTCTTCCTACATGGGCCGGGCTTCCTCAGGCGCTTTGATGGAGGCGCAACAGTAATAATTGTTTTGTACTTTGCTCTGGTCTTTCTTCCTAGGTGGTCCTCATAATCCATTAGGACTTTTAGCCGGATTTCTTGTAATGTCACGCCCCCCGCTGCACGCAAATTGGTAATTAATGAACAGATGTGAAAAAAAGAAAGGCATCGACCCCCCCTTCCTTCCCCTCCCCCCCCCCCCCCCCCTCCCTCTCTCACCCCTCAAGTTTATTATTTCCATTTCCAGCGAGTCTCTCGTGGCGCTAACGCGTCTCTGCGCCGTTAAACCGCCACCGGTCCCCCGCATTCACCGCGGAGAAGTGGGTTTTTCCGCCTTTTTTTTTTTTCCCCCCTTTTTTTTTTTTTTTTTTTAATCATAAAGAAGCTAAGCGAGTGAAAATTTGCTCCAGATTTCCTCAAGCATTTGCAGATCAGAAGAGCAATTTCACACCGCTCTGGCCAGGGTAATTATTGCAGCGCGCGGAGCCGGGCTGCCAGGGCCGAATGGAGAGGCCGGGGCTCCAGGTGAGCTTCCATGTGTTCACTGGGACGTTATGATTAGTTTAATTGGGCTCTGTTTGATTCTGCCGACCCCCCCCCCGACCCCCCCTCGGCTGTGACGGAGCGGTGACTTCTCTGAGCCGTCTCTGGCCCTCGCTGGCAGACGGGAGGGGGGACCGAGAGAGACCTTTGAACTTGTTTCCACCCCACCCCACTTCATGTGTGTGTGTGTGTGTGTTTCTACATGTTTTTCGTTTCTCTCAAAGCCAAGCTGTTTCTGTTCCCGCTGGATTGATTTCTTTATTTATTTTTTTACTTCATAAAGATATTATTTTATGTTGGTCCCCGTGCTGTATAATAGCATTGTGGTGTTTCTGTTTACCACTGTGTGCATTTCATCTTCTTTTAAACTTCAAAAACAGAAGGTGGTGGTTGTTGGAGAATAATCATGAAAAATGTCCTATCTGCACATAACATCCGTGCTGGAGATTCAGATTGAAATGGCCGTAGACTTTCCTTGTCTTGCAGAAAAAAAGGGTACCACAATCGCCCTAAACAGAAGTGAAGCAACTACATAAAAATATAAAAATATATCTGTATATTATTCATATATCATGTAAACACACACATTACAGTTCATTTATTTACAAATATAGCATCAACACACACTATGAATTGTAAGTTTTATGTGCGTTTTAGTTGTGTTTTTAACAGCTTAACCCCCCCACCCCCCGACGGTCTTCTGAGAAATCTGTCTGCGGTCCTGTCTTGAGCTGTTCCTTTTTTGTGCTTTTTTTCTTTCCCTGAAGAATCTGCCTTAATGAAAGCAAATAGTTCTCTGGTAGTTTGGGTCCCGGGCATCGGGGAGTTTCATGCTTCCTTGTCAGTTGATGTCCGTGAATTGGGCTTGAACCGAGATCAAAGGGCTTTGTGGGAACTGGGAACGCGTGAGAGAGAGAGAGGGCTCCCTCCACCGCCCCGCACAGCCAGGGCTGATCAAGCCATCAGCCTGGGAGAGCCAAGGAGAGCCAGGGAGGGCCAGGGAGAGCCACGCCACGCCACGCCAGCACTCCCTCTACAGGGCACGCGCTCTGCCATCACTGATCCCCCCTCTGCCCCCTACACACTACTGTATGTGCTGTATAGTCTCTTACACACACCCGCGACTTCAAAAGCCCAAGTTATGGGTCTTTGCTGTTTAAAATGATTGTGTCGGTTTGTTTTTTAAAAGAGTACAACTGCTGGTGTAGAGACTTCTTTCCTCAGGACACTTTAGGGAGATGAGCCGCAACAGATTGTGGTACGAATTAATTTAATTTGTTGCAACAGATTTAATATGAAACAAACGGTCTGAATTTGGCACAAAAATATTTAATTTGGTAAACAAATGGTTTGAATTTGGCACACAAACTGTTTGAATTTGGTACAAACTGTTTAAATGGTACATTCGGGATAACTTTGATGCAAACTGATTTCATTTGGTACACAAATGTTGAATTTGGTATTTGGCAAGTTCATGCACAGGGCAAACAAATACCACATACTGTGTGCAGCACCAAATGAAACTGCTGTAGGTATTCTTCACCGTCCATACACAATGCAGTGTTATGCCTGGGATGCTAAGCAGCTCTTTATAATGTAAAATACCACAGTACCACAGCAGTGTCCAGTTCTCCGGGTTAGTTTACTGCAAGCCTGTTTGAATCACAGTTACTCCTGACTTCCTCTTACCCAGTTAGGTAGTTATAAACATCTCTCAATAACACACTCTTCCTATTTATTTAAAATATTTTTTTATTCATATTTTCTTATGGGCGTAACTAAATATGTAGTTCAGGCAAACGGAGTGTGTAATGTATACGAGGTTTGGCAGGTGAGTGTTTGCAGAAACGTGTTGTTTCTTTTGTCTGCGCCTGTTTGTTTTCCCCTCCGCGCGACCTCTCGTTAAAACAGGTGCCTGGCATAATTAGCGAGGCCGTTTGCGTGTTCCCCTGTTTGTCTATTCACGCCTCGGACGTCTTTTCTGTTTCCCTCTCAGCGCGCCATACGTTTCCACGCCCTTACCGAACGTTAAATGTCATCTCCCAGAAGGACAACCCTGGCCACCAGCCCTATTCCACAACACCACCATAATAACAAACTGTTTTTTTCCCTCTCTCTCTCTTTCTCTCTCTCTCTCTCTCTCTCTCTCCCCCTCTCTCTTTTTTCTCCCCCCCTTTAATTTCGTCTCTCCTGCCTGAAAATGGTTTTCCTGAACTATTTGACAAGATTTCTCAGCGCTAAGGGCGGACTCTGTAGCCTCCGAGCTATTTCTCGCTATCAGTTTCATTATCAGTAGCTTCTGCGCTTGCAGTATCATCAGCACGCACATGCAGAATCATAATTATGCCATGTACAAGTTCTTTGATAGCATGTACAGTTTTCTTCTTAATTCTTTATCAAATGCATTGATCGTGGCGCGTGTGCATTGATCCAGGTCGGCCATCTGGCAGACTGCGATAAGCACCGTGGCATCTCCGCGTTCACCCTGTCATTCATTGCCCCACAATTTGGCTGCAGGGGAGTAGGAACCGGGATTAGCCCTGTTCAGCTACTTACTTGCATTTTAAGTTGACACCTCTACAGCTGCTCAGACCACATTACAAACTGAAACACATACGCGCGACTTAGCGATGTGACACTCCTCAATAAGCTTACTCCACTAGCTACTCAACAATCTGTAATTGGATTTGTAGGAATAACAGCAAAAAAAAGAATTCCTCAAGAATTGGAAGGGACACAAGGTGAAGTTTTCTCATTATAGCCCAGAAGCCGGGCAGAGATCACAAGCGATTGTTACTTTTCCATTTAAAGCAGAAGGGATAGGAGCATAAAGGGAGGACGGGATTGAGGGACGGGAGGAAGGGAGGTGGGAGACCCTGCTGGCTCTTTTCCAGGACTTCTTGAAAGAAAAGGAAGAAAGCAAACTACTTTTTTCTTTCCCCCCCCCCCCTTTTTTTTTTTTTACTGGTCGCCATTGCTGAGTAAAACCGAATAATTTTAACTTTCGCTAACTTTTTTAGCCTCGTGAGGCCTACCCCTGTGCCTTTTGCCTTTTTTATAACATGCGTACATACAGCGGCTAATTTAAAATGTGGTGTTTTGAAGCCTTTTGTGCTTCATTTTGTTGCTGATTGTAGAACAGGGCATTTATATGAACATCTTTTAGCCACCTAATTCTCCTTTTCATGAAAAACACAGCGTTCGCCCTGTGTGCGTCTGACTGAGCTATGCTAATGTGGCTGCTCCTCACTGCTGTTATTGTGTGGAGGCCCCAGCTACGGCGTGTGTATGGGGCTATGGAGTGTGTACGGGATATGGTGTGTGTATGGGGCTATGGTGTGTGTACAGGGCTATGGAGTGTGTACAGGGCTATGGTGTGTGTATAGGGCTATGGTGTGTGTACGGGGCTATGGTGTGTGTACGGGGCTATGGTGTGTGTACGGGGGTATGGTGTGTGTATGGGGCTATGGTGTGTGTACGGGGCTATGGAGTGTGTATGGGGCTATGGTGTGTGTATGGGGCTATGGTGTGTGTATGGGGCTATGGTGTGTGTATGGGGCTATGGAGTGTGTACGGGGCTATGGTGTGTGTACGGGGCTATGGAGTGTGTATGGGGCTATGGAGTGTGTACGGGGCTATGGAGTGTGTACGGGGCTATGGAGTGTGTACGGGGCTATGGTGTGTGTACGGGGCTATGGTGTGTGTGTACGGGGCTGGGGAGGGTTACGCTTGGCGAGGGTTGCGCTCGGCGTGTGGAGGCACACGCGTGATTGGCTGGCGGATGCGTGTGGGGCCAGGGCTGGCGCTGGGTCTGTGTGCTCAGGCAGCCGAGCGATGTCCGCCTGGCCTCGCAGGCACGGGAGGCCCCAGCGCCCCCCTCACACCCCCGCCCGTAAAAGAGCACTGGAGCAGCGGGGCGAGGGGGGCAGGCTCCTGGGCGCCAGGCACACTGCAGGCCCCCGTCTCAGCCCAACCGTCCAACCGCTCAGCCCAACCGCTCCACTCCACTCCCCCCGGCCCAGAGCGCCCGCCACCTAAAACCCTGAACCAAAAAACTACATTTCCCTCCTCCACACTGAGTAATCTCAGGTCTTATTTCCCTTTTTGCTGCTTTCATTTTGTTCTCAAACGTGTACCCCAACCCCCCCCCCCCCCCCCCCCTCCTGGGGTACATTACCCTCCTGGTGGAAGGGCTGTTCGGGCAGTGGGGCGGCAGCCATTTCCTCCCCACCCCCCTCTTTCCGCTCTGGGTCCAGCGAGCCCTTCAGTGGAGTGGTACCACTCCAACCCAGGCACAGCCAGGCGGGAAAGGCCACCAGTGAAGAGGGGGCAGACAGCCCCGTGATTTTAGAACAAGGCCAAAAAAGACCACCGAGCAGGCTTACTGACTGTAATCCCTGTAACATCCAAAATATTATATTTATATTTTAATTGAAGCATAAGAATACTGTGTCTTGTCAAATGTGTAATAGTATTGTACCCCCTTTTTAATTTCTCAATGCACTAGGCACTGTGCTGTCTGACTATTAGCCATTTTGTTTATAATTATATATAGTTTTTTTGGTCCATCCAAAAACCTGCCCTACGCTAAGAGAGCAACTAATATCAGTACGCACTGGACCCAGTGTTTTGTCGGTAATAAGAGTAAGATCCTCATATTTTTGCTTGTGTTCAGTTGAGCATTACTTACCGACTTCCTCTGAATACATTTTCATTGCTCTGCCTTGAAAACGTTCAGGCAAGCTGCTTACCGTCCTACACGAGTGAAATGCTAACTCCATTTCAGCGCCAAAGGTGTATTTTAGCGCTGCAATCAGTGCGGTATGATGTATGTAACATACTATAAATATGTAAAATATGTAAAGTCTTTATTATACTCGATGCCTCTGGCCACGGATGTTTCTGGAAGCGGGGAACATGTTACCGCTGTCCCCCCTGAAGTCATTACACCGCTCCCGATACTGCCAGCCCAAGATGGCTGGAATTGGCACCTATGCCTCTAAAAGAGAAAAAAAAACCCGGGGTGGTTGCATTTAATGAATTCAGTAATTAATTATAATCCCACGGCCCACGGTTGGTTGGTTGGCGACTCAACATATGCTCACTACATCAAAATAAACAGTCCCTGGGGCTTATTTACACATATTTAAAGACTTCTTTCCCCAAAGACAGTTTACAATTAGTTTCAAATTACGTATATGAAATAGCTGTCAATGTAAACAACTTACAACAGCGACTGATGTTTTCAGATTGATTTATTTATTTATTCTTTTTTTTACTGCCGCTGTGGTGTTCTCACTAATGCTTAATATGGACCATAATTATATGGGTTTTTAACCGCCATATTATGACTTATGAATGAGTGAGGTGTGAGACGCCACAGCAGGGAGACACAGGCTTGCACCTCCTCCCTAATGTGGGGATGGGGTCTGGGGCGGAGGTGAAGCCATCTTGAGAAAGATCAGGCCTAAAATTGTTTTCGTGTCCCATGAGAAATCCTGTTTTCTCTGACAAGAGCACATCCAGTTTTCAGACAGGGCAGAAGCGTGGGCCCCCCCCCCTCCCCCTCCCCCGCTGCTCCACGCTGCATATTCTGTAGCCCACGGACGGGGAGCGCTGTGCTAATCCTGGCCTCTGGACAGGTGGAGAATTCTCTTTCTCCTCTAATGGCTAATAACAGTGTGTCACTTCCTGTCAAGTGATGTGAGGGCAAAACTGTATTTCCAGACCGTGTTAACTGCACTTGCTTGTCAACAAGGGAGCCAAGGTTTTTACTCTCTCCCTGTCTCGACCTCCACCCCAGCCTGAGGCACGCACACACACACACGCTCTCTCTCTCTCACACACACGCACACACACACACACACACACACACTCTCTCTCTCAAACACACACACACACACACACACTCTCTCTCTCAAACACACACACACACACACACGCTCTCTCTCTCTCACACACACGCACACACACACACACACACACAAACACTCTCTCACACACACTCTCTCTCTCTCACACACACACACACACTCTCTCACACACACACACACACACACACCCACACACACTCTCTCACACACACACACACTCTCTCTCTTCTCACACACATACACACACACTCTCTCACACACACGCACACACACACACACACAAACACTCTCTCTCACACACACACACACACACACTCTCTCTCTCTCTCACACACACACACACACACACACACACACATACACTCTCTCTCACACACGCACACACACACACACACACACACAAAAAATAACCTCCAGAAAGGCCAGGGAGCCTGGGAAAATGTGTGAAAGAAGGTTCCAGAAACCTTGTCATGTACTTTTGTTAAGAATGAGCCGAGTGAGACAAATGAATATAATTGTTTGGAAGCTTCCTCAAATACGAATTACAACTCAGCGAGCTAGTCGGAAATTGGTTGACAGTAAATAATTTTTTTTGCAATAATGCATATAGAAAATACATTTGGAAAACATTGATAAACAGACTGAAAAAACACCCTTCTCAGTTCCATCTTATAAAGCAGTAGAGCCAATAATAAACTGTTAAAATATTTTTTTTAATGTAAAAATTGATACTTGGAGAACATTTATCTTTTGCGAAAACCGGTCTCTTTTACTGACTTCACGCTTCTCATGTGAGCCAACGGTACAAAGCCCCCCCCCCCTTTCTTCCTGCTCATTTGGGGCCGTCTCGAGGGGCGCCTGGCTGCACCCCACCCCACCGTTCCACATCACCTTGCCCAGTCCATGGCGTCACTCTCAGCTGGGAGCAACGCCACTCAGAGTGTCTGCAGCCCGCATTCCTTTCTCCTCCATTCCTCTCCTCTCTCTTTCACTCCTTTATTCCCTCCTGACCCTGGAAGAGAAGGCCTGCGCTGTTGAGTAGAGCAGACGGACAGAACACAGTCGATATTTCAGGGAAGGTGATAGTTTTCCTTTACTTTTTCCAGTTTAACAAAAACATGTTTTCTCTCTTTCTTTTTAAAACTTATTCCTTCATTTGCATTAGTTTCTGTTGTACAAGTCTCCTTCCCTCCCTCTCTCCCCTTCCCTCTCTTGCCCCTCCTCTGCTTCAGGGTCTTTCTGTGGAGGGTATGAATGGGCTGCAGTGTGATGCTAGTGCTAGCAGGGCTAGCCTGGTCACTGTAAGCAGTGGAGCTAGGCTGGTCACTGTAAGCAGAGGGGCTAGCCTGGTCACTGTAAGCAGAGGGCTAGCCTGGTCACTGTAATCAGAGGGGCTAGCCTGGTCACTGTAATCAGAGGGGCTAGCCTGGTCACTGTAATCAGAGGGGCTAGCCTGGTCACTGTAAGCAGAGGGGCTAGCCTGGTCACTGTAATCAGAGGGGCTAGCCTGGTCACTGTAATCAGAGGGGCTAGCCTGGTCACTGTAATCAGCAGGGCTAGCCTGGTCACTGTAATCAGAGGGGCTAGCCTGGTCACTGTAAGCAGTGGAGCTAGCCTGGTCACTGTAATCAGAGGGGCTAGCCTGGTCACTGTAAGCAGAGGGGCTAGCCTGGTCACTGTAAGCAGAGGGCTAGCCTGGTCACTGTAATCAGAGGGGCTAGCCTGGTCACTGTAATCAGAGGGGCTAGCCTGGTCACTCTAATCAGCACGGCTAGCCTGGTCACTGTAATCAGCAGGGCTAGCCTGGTCACTGTAAGCAGTGGAGCTAGCCTGGTCACTGTAATCAGCTTGGCTAGCCTGGTCACTGTAATCAGCAGGGCTAGCCTGGTCACTGTAATCAGCAGGGCTAGCCTGGTCACTGTAAGCAGCAGGGCTATGTAGGCCGGATGATATGAGTTAGGAGTAGCTGTGAAAGTCGGCCTGACAGACAGCACTGGAGGGTGACATAAAGAGGGGGAGGGGTATGGCAGGCGGATAGTTTTTACTGTAAGTACAAAAACAAGGAGCAGCAGCATTCAGTGCTCCATGTTGCTCGGTCAGCTCAGTCAGAGATCCAAATGTATCTTCTGTGTCGGTCATATTGGGCAGCGTAAACGTTTTTTACACTGATGCAAAGCCCTGCAAGTCTGTTATTTAAAGTTGTGACTAAGTGACTTAGACCATGGAAGGATTGTTGGTGGCAGACAGAGTGGTTTAAGTATCTCAAAAACTGCTGATCTGGGATTTTCACGCACAATAGTCTCTAGAGTTTGCAAAGCATGGTGCAAAAAACTAAAAAAATACAGTGAGCAGCAATTCTGCAGACAGCAATGTCTTGTTAATGAGAGACGTCAGAGAAGAATGGGCAGATTGGTCAAAGCTGACAGGAAGGTTACAGTAACGCAAATAACCGCACATTACAACAGTGGTATGCAGAAGAGCATCTCTGAACACACAATGCATCATAACTCTTAAGTGGATAGGCTGCAGCAGTAGAAGAAAAAATAAGTCTAATAAATACCTAATAAAGTGCTCACTGAGTGTAGACACACACACAGTCACTGAGAGACAGACAAACACACAGGTACATTTACTCTGCACATACTACATGCAAATAAACTCACACACCGTATTAGAAAGATACACACACACGTGTGTGTGCACAGATACACACACACGTACTGAAATCCACACAGGCACTCCAACTGTGAAATGGAGTGAGACACAGACCAACAGGCATACAGATGCCCACAGACAGACAGACAGACAGACACAAGCACTTGCAGGTACGCTCCCAGGTATGCAGACACGCAAACACTAACACCATTGCACAATGTACACACACACACAGACAGTCACTCTGTAATATGAGTTCATAGACACTGAGACACGCATATTAACACACTAGCCCAAAAGGGGGCGAAGCTTGCTGTGATTGGGTCAGTCAGCCTCTGGGGACTGTGGTGTTGGGGTGGGGTGGGGGGGGGTGAGTTTGTTTACTTTAGGGGCTTTTTCATTCTTTCTGGTAAGCTGTAACCTGCCCCCTTTAGCAGGGCTTCAAATTGGGCTAAATCTGCCTTTAGCCCCTAAGGATTGAATTGCGGCCTCTGGGCTTAATGGTTAGAAACAGAACGCCATTAAGAGGATGTTATGCCCTTTCAGCCATTAGCATTTCAGCTCATTGTGTTCCCAAACAATCACTACAAACAAACAATTCACATGGAAATGGGAGAAATGTCCCTAATTAGTTCTCCTGTACTTGTGTTGTTGGCGGTTAATTCTGGGGCTGAGTCGTCTGGGCTCAGCCGCTCCGAAGAGCCTTCAGCATCACAGAATACGCACATTATTACTGTCAGCCTAGCACCTATCTGCTGATCTCTGTGTGCGTGTGTGCGTGTGTGTGCACATGCATTTGTGAGTGTGCGTGCTTCCGTGCATGTGTGTATGTATGTGTGTGTATGTACATCTGTGTGTATGTGTGTGCATGCCTGTGTGCGTCTGTGTATGTGTGTGTATGTGTGTGTGTGTGTGTGTGTGTGTGCTTGCGGTGTGTGTATGTGTATGTGTGTGTGTGTGTGTGCTTGCGGTGTGTGTGTGTATGTGTATGTGTGTGTGTGTGTGCATGCCTGTGTGCGTCTGTGTATGTATGTATGTGTGTGTGTGTGTGCTTGTGGTGTGTGTGTGTGTGAGTGTGTGTGTGTGTGTGTGTGTGCTTGCGGTGTGTGTGAGTGTGTGTGTGTGTGCTTGCGGTGTGTGTGTGTGTCTGTGTGTGTGTGTGTGTGTGTGTGTGTGTGTGTGTGTGTGTGGCATGCAGGAATGCAGGAGTGAGGGTGACACACCACAGGCCTTGCTCTGGTTAAGTGGATGCAAATTGAAGTGGGTCGTTTTGGCCAGGCCTCTGGTTACAGCAGTGAATCTGGCCACAGCAGGAGCACTCAAATTACAGCACCATTCATGGAGACATAATTACACAAATGACAGAGTGAAGGCACTGGGTTTGCAACCAACAGGTTGAAGGTTTTGAATCCAAGAAGGACTGAAACTATTATTATTGCCTCTAGTTCTATGGAATCGAAAGAGCTGTTTTGCGAGAGAGATTTAGGGCGGAACTATTTATGTTATGGGTATTTTCAAATAATTGTCTAAATTCCTAAAAAGCTAGTGAAATTGCCTAGATCTGGGATCTTCTTTGCATTTAAACGATTTGCTATATCGCGCAGACAGAACTAATACCCTTGAGACACAGGCAGACGCATGCATAGATGTACATTTCCAGTGCGGCGTTGTTAGCAGGGGAGGGGTGTGTGCTGTTCGAGACGAGCAGTCGAGTGTGTGTCTGTCTGTGTGGCATTGCAGTTAGCCGGCGCTATCTCTGCCATCAGGGAGAGAGAGGAAAATGGCACTTCTGTCAATTACAGTGATGGCAACTGTTCAATACGTCTCTCTCTCCCCCCCGTCTCCCTCTCTCTCCCCCCTCCTCCCCCTCTCTCCCTCAGGAGCAGGACGAGGAGAGGCGCAGGCAGCTGAGGGAGCGGGCAAGGCAGCTGATAGCCGAGGCGCGGTCGGGAGTGAAGATGGGCGACTTCCCCTTCTCCAGCGACATGGCCGCCTCGGACCGAGCCAAGGGCAGGTCCAAGATGGCCGGAGGTGAGGGAGGGAGGGCGGGCGATGACGACGAACCGGATACGTTTTCCCCCGACGCTCACACGCAAACGCACAGCGTTCCCACAGCGCTGAAGCGCACTGTACACACGGCGTGTGTGCTCTCGACGGCCGTCACACACCTCTATCAACAGCCTCTGACAGCGTGTACACACACGCTGCGCACCTGCGCATATACCCGTCAACACGCGCACACGCTTTGTATTGACGCTTACATTTAAGCAAACAGCCCCCGCTCAGTGCTAGCCTTCTCGTAGAGACTGCACAGACAAATAATGCAGATTTCGGTGGTCCCTCGTGCACTGCACAGGCCCTACGATTATAAGCAGCCCCATTGTAAACCTTTTGTTTTTCAAAATCGATACGTTTCTGTATTTGTTTGACGTTGGTAGACTCTAAGTCTGTGTCTGTTTTGGGGTCTCATTGCTGAATCCGGCGAATGAGGTATGTCTGGCCTGGTCCTGCATGGCTGTACGTGTACAGACGAAGCCACATTAGCAGCCATGCAGAGATAGAAAGAGAGAGAAATCCATACAGAATTGTCCTTGGAGAAGAGAAGGCAGGTGGTTAAACGGGTTGAGTTACAGATGCCAGAGGTCCAGATAGACGGGAGTCTGTTTATTTGATTTCTTTTTCAGTTTGTTTGGCCTTGTTAAGACCAGGCTCGCGCGGAGAGATCAATGGAACTGCGCCCGTGTCCAAACCGCCGGCACAGAACAGCGACCAACTCCCTCACTGTGACGGGCCGCTTAAAATTCAGCTCTGAGCGTCCGCCGTGCCTGTTCCTGGAGCTCCTCTCTCACTGCTGCTTCTCTTTATTAATTATTACATTTTCGGGCCTTGCTTAGCTGTTAACATGGTTAACACCACGAATGTGGCGTCATGTTAAACGTATGGCAGTGAAGAAAGGTGTTTAACTCCAGTGGGGAGGTGGAGAAGATTGGTAGAAATCTGTCGCAAATACATTTCTGTGACTTTGTATTTGATTCCGGACGCAGTACCGTTTCCTTCTTTTCAATCGCTGTCGTTTTCTCCGTCTGACTGATTGATTTTCTCTTCCGTCTTCCCCTTTAATACCTCTCCACCTCGTGTCCCTCTCTTTTCTCCTGTGTCTGCCCTCTCCCCCCTTCTCTCTCCGCTCGGTCTTCAGAACCCCGGCGATGGCGGGCTACAGCGCGTCGCTCCGGTCCACAGTTTAGGCGCTCAATGAGGGGGAAATTAACAGGGCTGTACTGTAGAAACGGGAAGGAACAGAAGGGGAAAAGTTTATTGAGTCTTTCTGCTTTCTGAATTGTGCTAATTGTGGAACTCATTAAAAGCGGGTGAGGAAGTGGCTCACGCAGCCCGCCTTGCAGAACGCATAATCCCGTCCTCTGCTGTTCCGCTCACAGACCCTAATTCACACCGCCTCTCAGCCTCCCTGCCTCTGCCTGCTAACTTCACAAATTCCTGTCACCCTGCGTTCATTTTAATTAGCGCTACCTTGCCAACTGTACACCGTTTCTGTAATCGTAAGAAAAAAAAAAGAAAACAAAATTGCGGAAAACCGCTAAAGGCCTCTTTTCAAGCCCAGTGCTAATTGGTGTCCGTATCCTGACCGCCTTGTCCATTATGAGCTGAAGTACGTCACTAAAACTACATCGGGACCTGCTTTGAAAAGACTCCCAGACTGCTGGAAATTCCAGCTTAAACCAGCCTAAGCTGGCCAAGCAGGTTTAAGTTGTGTTTTTGACACTTTAACTGGTCAACCATCTGTTCACCAGTTGACCAGTCTGTATAGTCAGCCAGTCTACCACTTTAGTCCACCAGCTTACTCTACCAGCTTAACCATAGAGACTACCTTTGACCAGCCACAGACCTGGTATGACTGGCTAGAAGTGTCGAAGACACAGCTTACTGTAAACAGCCTTGAACCAGCTTAGAATCCCAGCTGGTTTTAGCTGGACTTTTCTGCCGGGTGGTGATCTAGGAGCAGGCTTTCCCCCTGTCTATGTTAACCCTTATCTATTATTGATGAAGACAAAACTGATCCTAGATCAGGTCTCAGATCAGCTGTCTGCTTGTGGTAAACATGATGTGTCTGATGGACTGTTCTGTAACACACTAAATGGGAGCCAGCCGAAGGAACAAACGTGTGATTCTCTGTGTCATCCTGTATTAACATCTCCCCCTCTTTCACTAAATCTCCTCGATTCACTGACATTCTGTCGCTTTCTGCTCTCTGGCTGTAGATCTAGCGGATGGCAATCTTCCTTCTGTTCCTGCAGATTTTGTGGAGGAAGAGGAGGAGGAGGGGGGAACTGAGGAAGAGCGGAATGGCGATGTCGTGGACGCTGCTGCCATTAACGCTGTAGATACTAACCCCGAGGAGGCTCCGGCCTGCTCTTACCTAGGAGAGGCCCATGGGCTCACTAACCCCAGCACTGACTTTGCCTTTCTCGGTAAATAACTCACAGTGTGCTTGCGTATGGTGCTGCCTGGCCTTTCTGTTATCTGCTGCATGTTTATTGGGTGCTCGTTCCCATGTGACCTCGCAAAGGTTCTGACCTCAACATACTAGCCCCTCTCTTTTTTTCTGTTGTCTGATTTCCTGCTACGAAACTCAGGGTTGCCAAATGAAAACTGAATTTGATTTGCTTTCATGGGTATTAATGCTATGGTTTGTTCTGCTGCTGCCTGAGAAAAGTGCTGGTACTCTATACGGTGGTATTGCAAGAGCAGTCTGTATCTGTGTGTTCTTGTCCATCGTCTCAATTAGCCTCGCAAACTGTTGACACACCTGTCTGCCTTGGGGTGAGGTTTACTTACTAATTATGACCCTCTGGACGTTTGCGTGAAAACACAGGTCGTTTGCCTTTTGGGCAAACAGGCGCAATTTCAGTTCGGTTCAGTTGTGAAATACTTCATACAAGAGATCTTGGGATTTTTTTTTCCCTCAAATGTGTTTGCAAAAGTGTTTATTTATTTTAGAACTTTTTTAAATCAGGAAATTTGTTCCCTGTAGACATTCATATCTACAGAAAGACATTTTGGCGTATTTCTGAAAATATTCCGAGACACTAATTGTTTTTTGCTGTAATTTTCCTGCAGATCTGAGATAAAAAATAACTGCGGAAAAATAAAAGAAAGAAATGCATTTTCCCCTTTGAAGCGGCTGATAGGGGTTTGTGTTTTCCTCTCCCTGTTGGCTTATTCCGCATTTCCCTTTTTTTTTTGTCACTTTTCACTTAATTGCTTTTGATTTTGACGGGCACTGTCAGCCCCACTGTGGGGGGGGGGAGGGAGGAGAAAAGAGATAACAACAGCGACTTGTTGAGCCGTCGTTCCTGGTCGCCTCCTGAAGAGGTTGTTGACTTGACCGCTCCACCTGAAACTCTCGGCGCTGTGGTGCTGACCGCTTCATTAGCTCCGGAGGGTTCCGGGGGGGGTTCCGGGGGGGCGGGTGGAGAACCTTATCGGTCCTCATTAACGCCGCGCGCTGACGGGGGGCAGCTGGGCCCGTGCGTTCCACGGCCGGCTCTCCCCGTGCTGTTTATTCACGGCTGTCTCCGAGCGCGTGTGTTTGCGCTTGTTATTGGGCACCCCCAGCTGAATTTATGCCCACCCATGCCCCCCCCCCTCCCTCAGCCAGGCTCTGGCGTACCCTGATAAATGGCTCCCGTGGGGTCGTGTGAAACACCCTCCCCCCTTTTCTCTTTCATCTCCCTCGACCCTGGCGGCTACAGAGCCTGCAGTTACAGGGCCCAGCCACAGGGGGCGCCGTGCGGTGCGGTGAGGCACAGAGACCTCAGCGGTCTGGCTTCAGGTGCCGAGGCCTGATTACCGCTAGCGGGGCGCACTGGTGTTGCTTCTGGAGAACATCAGTGAACAGACTTCTCTCTGTGTCCAGGGGGAGGGATAGAGGGGGTTTGGACCCTATGTAATGTGTATGTGTGTGCATTTTGGAGGTGCTGAAAGGTGATTTTAGAACAGAATCAAACTGAATGGAAGGGGGCATCCTGGCCAGGTGTGTTGTGGGAGGCTGTTTCCTGTCTGCTTCCTGGTTTTTGCAGGTGCAGCTGAGCAAAGGAAACACAGTGAACTCCAGGGGAGGGACAGGTAGAGCTATTCCCAGGGGAAGATCATAGTCCTGACAGACCACAAGACTCCATGTTGGCTCAAGAGCCTCTTTTCTACCAGATAAAACACTGTGGTTTGTCATGTGTATAGATTTTGAGTTCCCCACCCACCCCAAATATGGTGCAATTGCTTTGGAAGGCTGTCTCAATGTCAGAATATAAAATTAAGGAGAGAGAATTATCCATGACAGAGAGCAAATTGGCCTTTTCCGTTGGCCTCTGCAGTACCCCCTGCCCCCCCCCTTCCGTGCCCTTTATATTCCCCTCCTGCGGTGCTGTGGTTTGCTCTGGTGCTCTTCCTCACTCTTCCTCCTCCCCTCCTCTTCCTCAGGAGCGCAGACCAGCCGGCAGGCCGAGCTCAGGCTGAAGAGGCCCCAGGCGACAAACTCCTCCTCTTCCTCCTCCTCCTCCCCGACCGGCTCCTCCCCCTCGTCCTGTAGCCCCGGCGACCGGCCGGAGCAGGAGGGCCTGCAGGTAACGCCCCGAATTCCCCCCGCTACCACAACCTGTCCCCCACAGCCTGTCCCCCATAGCCTGTCCCCCACAGCCTGTCCCCCACAGCCTGTCCCCCACAGCCTGTCCCCCACAGCCTGTCCCCCACGACCTGACTCCCACAGCCTGTCCCCCATAGGGCCTGTGAGCCTGACGTCTCCGGTCCTCTTACGGTCCTCTTACGGTCGCCTCAGTCTCTTTCTATATCTGCGCTCCTGTGTGACCTTCACCATCCAGCGAAACGCTGTCAGCGAAAAGGACCTTCGACCTGCAAGCGCTTGTAAGAGCTGAGCGGAGCTCTCTTATTAGTGACTGCGAGTAAGCCAGTGTCTTTATTGCAGTTTGACTGGTATAGTTTCGGAGTAGCGCTGTAAAGACAGCTAAAGCTCCCGGTCATGCTGAGGCATAATGGTGGTCTCTGGGACCCTCCGGGAACTTCATGTTGACCGTGACCTTTTCAGCACCCAAGGACAGACTAAGGCCTAACGGCGTTAGTATCGACAGCGCAGGGAATCCCGACGGCGGTTTAATTGATTCTGAACGTCGGGCTGTCAGCGCTGAAGCCCTGCTTCAGCTCTCCGGGGCAGCCGTGCTGGGGTCACGGCGTATTCTTCCCTTCTTTCTCTGTGGTTTAGACCCGGAAGTGAATGTTTCAGCGCCCCTACCTGATGCAGATATCTCTGTTTAACGTCAGGCCGGAAGAGTGGAAGATGTGTTTCCAGTGCACTTTTAGCTTCTGGCTTTCTGCGTCCCTGTTCTCTCCCTTCCCCCCAGTGCAAAATATTTGCCCAAAGGCCACGTTGCGGACCCCACCTGCACGGGGGTTTTTTTTTTTGGGAACGCCCTGCTGACGGAAGGGATTTCCTCCCCCCCCCCCCCGCCCCGGTCGCCCGCAGACGCACGGCGAGGCTTTGAAGCGCTAAAACAATGCCCCTCATTGCTGCTCCTCTCCCCCGTACGCTCCCCCGTACGCGGCCGTGATGAAAGCTTCGCTCCCAGCACGGACTTCCACCCTCCCGCCCCACACAAAGGGCAGCCGCATCGGGCGCGGCCTGCCCCCACGCTGCTGCGGGCCCAGAGCCCGCCCGCTCGCCGGAATGTGCCGGAAACACGCGGGGGGACCCAGGGCCCGGGAGCGCGGAGCAGTACGAACACATCCACACCGCACACTCATTTCCCTGCCGCAGTTTTGTTTCTGTCTTAGTTTGTTTCCCTCTTTTTATTTTTTCTAGACAACCCCTCTACCCCCCCCCCCCCCTCCCCCCCGCGCCGCGTTCATTGTCAAAGCGCTAAAACAAAACAAAATGAAAACACTTTCTACAGATTTGCAAATTAGGCCTTGGGTGTTTCTTTTGCAGAAAGGAGGATAAACTGTTCCTCTCCCCGGAGGACCGGGTATCCCAGGGCTCCTGCGGGCGGGAGAATGGGTCGCGGGAGAGCCCCCCTCATTAGCGATTGTCTCTATGCAAAAGGAGGCCGCAGTGCTTTTTTTTGGTGGCGCTTGATAACCGGCTGCAACACAGAGCAGGTCCCATCATTAGTCACGCATCCGCACCCCAGCCTCATTTACTTTCAATACCCCCCCCCAAAAAGAAAATGTAACAATAATCATCGTCGACGATGACAGATAAAGGTGTAGAAAAACCTGCACTGTTTGGTTTATCGCGATCGTGACTGCTATCAGCTGTTTCCAGGGGTACAGAGGGTGGGGGGTCATGGGGGGGCCAGGAGTGTGTGTGTGTGTGTGTGCTGGGGCGGGGGGGCGGGGGGGTTGTCCTTAGGGAGAGTTTAATTCTAGTGGGCTGTTTTGAATTTGGTTTGTTTTCTTTGAACATTAACATGAGGAGAATGAGGGGGTTCTCCGGGAGTCCCTAGAGGACTGAGCTGTTGAACTGAGGGCTTTTTACACATAACTTTCCTGTTCCGCCCTCCTGGTTAACTCTGCCTTACGCCAGCTGCCCCTCCAGCCTGAAGCACAGAACTCCAGCCCCCGGGCCTGTGCGTAGCTCTGCTGAATATGCACCCGGAGTTACTCAGTATCCCCTATGCATATTCCAAAAATGTGGCTTCACCATTCTTACGTAACAACCTTTGAATCTTCTCTGTGCTTATGCCACAGTTATGTGTTCCGGAAATTGTTCTGCAAAACATCGGACTCAGTTGTTGCTGTAAGCGAATGCTTCAAGAAATAACAGTTGTTGCTCACTGTAAAGAAAAATACAAAATGAGAAACAATGTGGCCTTTGATTAAGTAACTTCTCTTGTTGTTTGTTGAGGACTTACGCCCGATAGTATTATACTTGTAGTTTGTGTGTATATACTCCACAGTTTGTACTGTAGTTTGTCTGGAGAAAGAAAAATCCTGCAAGTCTCTCGGCAGCCAGCCCCTTGCACACACACACACACGCACACACACACGCACACACACACACACACGCACACACGCACACACACACGCACACACGCACACACACACGCACACACGCACACACACACGCACACACACACACACACACACACACACGCACGCACACACGCACGCACACACACGCACACACACACGCACACACACACACGCACGCACACACACGCACACACACACACGCACACACACACACACACGCACACACACACACTCGACAGCTTCGCGACAGCAGCGGCCTCACGCAGTGGAACGTGTACACTAATTGTGAACTTTATGACGCGTTCGCTGTTAGAGCCCAAAGTGTTATTCTAAGCTGTGTGCTTTCCACTCGGCTTGGCATAATGCATTTCGGCAGGAACTCGATAGAGAGAGACGCCGAGCAGCTCCGACACGTGTTCACTTTGAAAACAATAGCGCTTCCCATTTGCATAATCAGAATACATTTTCTGGCTGGGGTTTTGTTGAAAGTCAACTTAATTGCAGTTGGGGGGGGGGGGGGGGGGGGTTTGCCTCGAGAGGAGGAAGAAGCAAGGCCTTCAGACGTAATACGGAGCTCTTTATGTCCGATTCATAAATCACTGTTTAGAAAAACTGACTGATTTATTTTCTTTGGCTCTCCCCTGCGTGCGTCACTCGCTCCCGGGCCAGAGCGAGGAGGACGAGCTTCGAGCCGAGCGTCTGCGCAGAGCCACGGAGAGACTGCGCAGCCCCGTGGTGTTCAACAAGGAGTCTGCCATCAGGAAAACGCAGCTCAAGTCCTTCAGCCAGTACGTGGACAGCAGGCCAGGTGAGGCTCTTCCAGAACCTTCTTTTTTTTTAGGCCTTTTTCAGCTTGATTGGACAGTATATAGAGACAGGAAGAATGGGGGCGAGAGAGAGGGAAAGACATGCGACAAATTGTCAGATGGTCGGATTCGAACCGCTGACGTCGCGGCTCACAATGAGCATGCGGTCAGTGCTCTGCAGGCTGCGCCACCGAGACACCCACCAGAACACCCACCAGAACCTTCTTTAATAACGCGCGTCTCATCTAACTGCTTTCATGGCCAGGCCCTGCCTCCCCTCAGATGGGAAAAGAAATACACCGATCCAGAACCTTCTGCATGTTCAAGTCAACTAAACCCACTTCCTACTACTACCAAAGGTCCAAATGTTGTTTTGTCAATGCCTTTTATAGTTTTGTTTGAAATATTGAACTTTGACATAATTAAATTATTTTCAGTTCATGATGTCTCTAACTGTGCACAGTTCAAATTTTGCAACTGCTAGGAAACTAGAGACACACATTTGGAAGAGAAGGTGCCTGGGGTTTAGTTATTTACAGTCTGTTACATTATACTACTTTTATTTAACTATTCAATATTTACTGTAGCTTTTGGCCATCTACTGTCACGCAAAGTAACCGTGTGGACCCGATTCTGGACTGATTTGAACCTCACAGGTAACTTACTCAACACCTACGGAAGGGCGTAGGTCAACAAGCGGAGATTTGAATTCTTTAAACAGTTTTTGGACAGTTTTGCCTGAGGTAGGGGCAGACACATTTCTCTGTCAGACCAAATTGTTAAAACAACAGAAAGAGAGAAATGGAGGGAAAAAAAGAGAGGGCACTGAAGAGAGAGAAGATGAGAACAAAAAACCCAAGTCTTTCCTCTTTCCTTCGAACCGTTGCTCATTTTGGGCCCAAGCACTTTCTGGCCCTCACATTTTCATAGCTTGTGAGTTGTCCCTCAGAGTGAATGGCTATGAGTCAGTTATTCGGTACTCCCCAGGAATAGCTCACCTCAGACCATGGTAGAGTCCTGAACCGAAAGGCTTTCTGTCCGTCTAAATCCAGGGAGTGCAGCGTGCAGATTTCGGCGCTTAGCCCTGGCTGCTTTGAACTGATTTCCGGAGGTTTCCGGGGGTGTTTTCCGGCCTGATCCGAGTTGGGCGTGTGCCACGTGTCCCTCCACCGCTGTGTGCTTACCTCAGCAGGGTCCGGGTCCACTTCCTCCCAAAACCCGGCTTTAACACCCACCACCCGCCCGCCTCATTTACAACTGCTTCACTTCACTTCCGTTTACCAACCCCAGCTAGAAAACCCCCACCCTGCACCACCCCACTGCATGTAACGCACATTGCTCACATTACACACACATACACACACACACATTACACACATTACACACATACACACACACACACACACACACACACACACACACACATTACACACACATGTACTGCAGCCAGGATGCACATTTCATGCACATACACACACACATTACACACACACGCATATGCACTATAGCCTTCTTTCCACACCTCACACCAGTGACAATGTGCACTGCATTATTTGTCTTATAATGAGACTTAAAAAGTAGAAGATATTATATTATTTCAAGTTACTGTTTGCTTGAAAGTTTTTCCACCCAAATCTTCTAAAAAGACAATTAGAATTAATGTCATGTCATGTAATGTAATAAGACAACAACAAAAAAAAAAAGTGATGTTAAGTCCAAATATAAGAGAAAAATATTTGTTGTGATTGACTTATTTTCAGTTTTTTGCAGTGTAACTACTAGTGTATACTCTGCTGTCCGCCTGACTCACTCAGTCCAGGGGAATGCCCTGTCAATCGGCGTGTTAATGCAGATGTTAGTGTCGCTGAGTAATGGGGGGGGGGGGGGGGGCTGCTAGCACACACCTCGTTAGCACTCACTGATGTCATTTGGCACCCCCAGGTCAGCGATTGACACAGCTGTGTGAAATGGACGTGGTGCTAACTCTTGTGTGTGTTACCGCCTGACACCCAGTGGTGTCATTGGTCCCTGTGTCCCACAGCCCATGGGGGGGTGGGGGTGGAGGGGGTGGGTGTTTGTGGAGTGATTTTGGGTTTGGTAATGACATTACCCATGTGTTTACTTAACAGGGCGATGTGATCAACACCCTCTAAATATTGCATGGCTAAAATAACCCTTTGGATGTTTCTATATTCATATGTGTGTATATTTAATAATATATATATTTGATAATAATATATATATGTACACATTCATATATTTAGTATATTTATATATTATATTGTGCTGTATGTTATATATAGACATCTATCTATATATTAAATGTGTAATATAATATAACATTTTGGCCTAATAATTCATATACAGTATTTTGTAGCGCATATTTGTTTTTAGATGTGCTTGCCTGCGCACATATAAAACGTAATAAATATGTATCATACGTATGTATTCATGTATACGCACACAGATATGCATATCACTATAGCCAGGGAAAGGGATAAAAACATAAAAATAAACTTTGTTCTCCTCTTTGAAGTGGCGCAGTGTGAATTCGTCGTGAGCGTGCTGAAACCCCCCCCTCCCCGTGCGTCTCTTCCAGAGGTGAAGCGGCAGAGATCGGTACCTGAGGACTCAAAGAGGCCGGCCGAGGAGAGAGGTCCGGCCGCCGACCCGCAGCGAAAGCCATCTGAAGATGAAGTACTTCATGCATATTTAATTCTTTTTTTTATTATTATTCTCAGATAATGTTGATAATTCCAAGTCATATTTGGACACTTTTTTTTCTTTTTTCTTTTTTTTTTTTAAAGCCCTCTTTTAAAAAAATGGGTGGGGGGGGGGGTTAAGACGTGATGTCAATCTGCAACGGTCGAAAGCCTGGGAGGACCACACGTGTGAATTAGCCTGCACTCCGCCGATAATTGTCAGATTAGAAAAATAATTTTTTTTGAATCACTCCTTCCTTCCGCCCATTTAAAAAAAAAAAAAAAAAAAAAAAAAAATTTAGACTTTTTTTTTTTTTCTTTCCCTCTGGTAGATGTGTCTATTGGGCGATTACGTCTTATGGGTCTTCTCCTTCTCCTTCTCCGTCCTCCTCCTCTCCGTCTCCCCTCAAAGAGATTCCCGGTATTGATCTAGCGGGATGATTTTAATTATTCCTCCGGCAGATACTGGGAGGCAGGCTTGGTGAGGAGGTCACCAGAGACCCAGAGGAGTCTTCCCTGCCTGCCCATTCTGCTGGCTTGGGTTAATGGGTGTTCAACCTTTCCATTATCCAGATCAGCCCTGAATTACTCGCTGAATGATGTTTGCATTAATATAATATATATGGTAATTTCTTCACTTAATTAACGGGGAGGTTCTGCTCGGTGGGGGACTGGGCTGATCATGTGTAAAATTGATTTGTGAGGGAAATATTTGATAGAGCGCGGGGAGGAAGCCTCTTCTGACAGACAGCTCGGAGGAGTCAGGCAGAAAAAGTGCTGCCTTGGGTGGAAAAAGGAGGGAAAACTTTTTCTCTTTTTTTTTCCTCTTTCCTATTAAAAAATAGGATGCATCAGCACTATACGTATAATAATATATTTACAGTTGATATACACATACACGCGCACACACACACACACACACACAGGGCAGTCCGTAAGTACTGTATATGGGTATTTGGGCAGTGACACCGGTTTTGTTTTTTTTTGCAGTTTCTCCAGCACATTGGATTTAAAATGATAGCTGCAAATCTTTTTTAATTGGCATGATTCTTCTACACGGCTTTGTCCTGTGAATAGTAAGCAGTGCCGAGAGAGGCAGAGTGAGAGTGCAGGAAGATGTCTGTTGCAATAAGGGGGATATACATGGTATGGTCTAGACCCTCTGTAAGGAGCATGTGCTTTATAATTAAAGGTAAAGGTATAAAACTGGGGTATATTAAAAGGTAATCTGGCTGGCCCGTCCCCTCTGGAGGGGGCCCTGTGGCGTGGGGGGGTCGAGAGGAGAGGGTCCCGGGCGGGGGGTTGGGGGGGGGCTCCCCTGGGCCCGCTCAGCAGCTGTGATAAGCCCCACTGTGCGGGGGTCCTGAATCCTGGCCCCCTCTCTCATGGTTTGCAGATTGATATCATATGATCCCAGGCTTAGTCAAATATTAGGCAGGCAAACACACCCCTGACCCCACGCTGAAGTGTACGAGTTACAGCCCATTCACACCAAGAGGGGTGAGAACACGCCGTGCTACACGCACGCTACACACGCACAGAGCCTTACAGCTGCCCTACAGAACCTTACAGCTGTGCTACAGAACCTTACAGCTGTACTACAGAACCTTACAGCTGCACTACAGAACCTTACAGCTGCACTACAGAACCTTACAGCTGCCCTACAGAACCTTACAGCTGTGCTACAGAACCTTACAGCTGCCCTACAGAACCTTACAGCTGTACTACAGAACCTTACAGCTGCCCTACAGAACCTTACAGCTGCACTACACACACGCAGAACCTTACAGCTGCCCTACAGAACCTTACAGCTGCACTACAGAACCTTACAGCTGCACTACAGAACCTTACAGCTGCACTACAGAACCTTACAGCTGCACTCAGAACCTTACAGCTGCACTACACACACGCTACACACGCGCTACACATGCGCAGAACCTTACAGCTGCCCTACAGAACCTTACAGCTGCACTACAGAACCTTACAGCTACACTACAGAACCTCACAACTGCACTAGAGAACCTTACTGCTACACTACATACACTTAGAACTGCACTATAGAACCTTACAGCTGCACTACAGAACCTTACAGCTGCACTACAGAACCTCACAACTGCACTAGAGAACCTTACAGCTGCACTACAGAACCTTACAGCTGCACACGTAAGGTACTACTACTACAATTTACATACACACATGGACAAACACACATATATGGCTTAAATACATGAAGATGTCTTGCATACTGTACATACTGTATACAGTATGTATACACTATGTGCATGTGTGTGTATGTGTGTGTATTACATCATTGTGGGTAAAGCTGTTGCTTTGTTTGGTGTAGTGTCATGTAGTGTACACAAATCAGAGTGTGATGATGATTGTGTTGGATATGAAAGGCTCACAGTCCCTATCAGTCTCCCTCTCTATCATCCTCTCCTCCTGTTGGGTGCGTTTGATGAGCCAGAAGTACAAAACAAAACACTAAAGAATCCCAACAGTTAAAAACACTACTGCTATCCGCCTTTCCTATTGAAATACATATATATTATTTTTTTAATAAATTAATACAAAAACATTTAAGCATCCCCTCTCTCTAAACTATGTTCTGGGACCCTTTTCCCCCCCTAGATTTAATAAAATTAAACAAACTACAAATAAATGTGTAAATGCTTTACTGTGATTTTTGCCTGATTAATTATTTTTTCTCCCCCCCCCCCTCCCTTTCTCCCCCCGCACCCCCCCTCCTTGGCTCCCTCTGTTTGTTCTCGTGCGCAGAAAGCGTTCAAAGACACCAGCCAGTATGTAGTGGGGGAGCTGTCCGCTCTGGAGAGCGAGCAGAGACAGATAGACTCGCGGGCTTCGCGCGTGGAGAGGAGGCTCCGCTATCTCATGGACACAGGTACCGAGCCCAATTACACTGTAAACAGTTTTGGCAAATTGAGCGTTCACAAACTCTTATAGAGTTTGGGAAGTGTGAATCTTTGAAGCCTGAATGTTCGGCGGTTGAAAAAACTGCCCGGGAAATGAAAAGCCTCCGCTTGGCGGCAACCTCTCTGGGCCCTGGCGATAAGGCGAGCTTCATGGGAAACGATAACTGGCCCTGATACCGCTCGTGAGCCAGCAACCACAGACCAGGCCGCTCAGCCATGCAGAGCTACAATACATATCTGGGCTTCATTGATATGCTGCGGCAGGGAGGGAGGGGGGAGGGGTGCGGGGGGGGGGTGTTTGGGGGTGGGGTGCGGGGCTTGGGGGAGGTGGGAAAATAGAGGCGCACATACAAACATTGCCACCCCCCCCCCTCCTCCCCCTTTCTTTTCCTCTCTCATTCGCTTTTTCCACAGACACACACACTGGCTCACAAAACAAGTCAGGTCTCCTGGTTTTTGATTTTCTCTTTTTTTTTTGGGGGGGGGGGGCAGATTTGGTAGGGGGTGAGAGATCCGGCCCGGCTAAAGCCCCCCGTAAAGACGCGAAACAGTGCAGGGGGCACGCGGACGGGGAGTCGCTGGTCCCGGCGCTGAAATGGGAGAATAGCATTCCCCTCCGCTGATACTCCACAATCGCCCCGCTCACGAGAGCGACTCGCGGCGAGGAGGGTGTGTGCGCGCGTGTGTGTCGGGTGTGTGCGTGCGCGCGCCCCCCCCCCCTCCACAGTTCAGCGCTATCGAGAGCATCTCTCACGCTCTGTGTTTGCCTGCCTCCTCACCCTCTTCATCCCCGGCTCTGTGGAGGCGCTCACATTGTGTCCGTCTGAAGGGCTGCTCCTTTCTCTCTCTCCCCGAGGTGATAAAGCCCCGGTACCCAGCCATCGCTTTATTCAGCCATTTTACAGTGAAGCGCCTTAACCAGATTTACACCCCTTTTAAAAAACACAATCCGCTGTAAAATACTTACTTATACACGGTTTATAGAAGAATAATATAAAAATGGATCTCCGGATATTCATATTTGCGTATTAAGCACCCATTGTGGACAGAAAAAACATAATGGATACAGTATGTATGTATATATACACTCGCCATGCACTTTAATAGGTATTTATTAGACTTATTTTTTAGACTTCTACTGCTGTTGCCTATCCACTGCATACCGCTGTTGTAATGTGTGGTTATTTGCGTTACTGTCATTAACAAGTCTCTCTTTAACAAGGCGTTTCTGCCCGCAGAGCTGCTGCTCACTGGATTTTTCTTTTGTTTTTTGCACCATTCTTTGCAAACTCTACAGACTGTTGTGCATGAAAATCCCAGGAGATCAGCAGTCTCTGAAATACTCAAATCACCCTGTCTGCCACCAACAATCACTCCACCGTTAGTCACTTAGATCAAATTTTTTCCCCATTCTGATGGTTGATGTGAACATTAACTGAAGCTCCTCAATCATGTATCTACATGATTGTATGCACTGCACTGCTGCCACTCAATTGGCATGAATAAGTAGGTGTAATAAAGTTGAAATACTCCTAATAAAGTGCTTGGTATATATATATATATATATATATATATATATATATATATATATATATATATATATATATATATATATACAAGCACTTTATTATATATATACACACACAGTATCTTTTGTGACACTGTTGAGTGTATTATCGTAGATGTTGCTCATTCCAGCAAAAATGGCTCATTAAACCAGTACGCTGTCTGAATTCAATTGTAGAAATTTACAGTTTCATACTGTAAGTGGTTAAATCAATTCAAGATTTGTGGGAAACTGAACCGGGTGACGGTGTTTGTGACAAACCGCAGGTACAATAACTGGCTTATCCAGAAAGCTGCAGGAGCAGAAGTTGGGAGTTTTTATCCCATAGTGATACGTTATCATCAGGACGTCCTTTTAATTCTTATTTATTGGCATTGTCTCATGAAAAATGTCTGCTCACGCATTAAAATTAGAGCTGTACACCAGGTCTACATATAATCATTGTGTTTGCCTAAATTCCCCAAACCACAAATACAAAAGCCTGAATATCACTTTTCACTTCCTATCCAACAACTGCAAAAAATGTTACCAAAAGCAATTCTACTCTTATTCAAACCCTTATTTCAACACTTTCTGTGAATGCAAACATAACTCCTGCTTTATAACTCCTTCATATGCAGCCACGTAGCACAACATAATAGTTTATAAATGCCTATGTCAATAACTGCATATTTATAAGGTGTATTAATGTCAAGTGGTTTTAAGGCGGCACACACCCTATGCCTGTTTTCTTTTATTGACATAAGCATTTATGAATGTTTATGTAATGCTTACGAAAGTGCTGCGTAGCTCTGAAGGAATGAGAGTCGGTAGGCAGCCGTGCAAACGCACGAAACCACACACTTGGCATACTACTCACGCTAAATTTCAATGAAAATCAGCGGGGAATTTAGTATGAGTAGTGTGCTAGTATGCGCTTGTCGCTGACTGTCCTGCACGGGAGACGCGGGACGTGCAGGGACGTCCCCCCCGCGGTGTGTCTGAGGCGGGGTCTGCACGGGGAGGGCTGGTTCTGCTGGTCCACTGCTCCGTGTCCTTTCTTTAATTACCCTCTTGGCCAACTTTCAAATAATTTTCATTAAATCAACATGCCTTCATGGCTGAGTTCAGCTGCTTGGTCTTTTGATTTGTTTTTAAATCGGTATTATTTTTTATTATTTATTTCCAGTTTTACTGGGAGGGGAAGTTTTAGCCTAACTTAATGAATTGGTATTATTTATTTACTTACTTGGGAGGCAGGTGGAGTGTATTTGTATTTTTATATTGATATGACACATTTTATCAGAAAAATTACTGTGGAGTTATGGAAGCCCTGCCTAATTTTATTTGGTATCATCAGCAGTGTAGCAATTTTGATGTAGTACCAGTTATATATAGTTATAGCATATATAGTTTTGGTATATTGTAGCTATTATTTATTTTGTATAATCATGAAAATCAGACACAGAATTGAAGTAGGGCATTATTCAGACAGCATTTTTGTTTTAAAGTACTAGTCATGTTGTGTCCTTGACCATGGCTCCTCATATCTGCTCATTGTGTGCTGGCCTAATTAAGAATTACCTGGTCGGCAGTTATCTGATTATGAGTTTGGTGCTGATGCTAGAACATTCCGTGAGGCAGTCCACAGGAAGCGAACAGGGAACTTGGAACGCCGATGGTTTATGTGCTTTACGCATTTCAGCACAAACCACGCAACCCCCTCTCCGCACCCCCCTCGCCCCCTCGATTAGGCACAATATATAATTCTGCGCATTTTTCTATTATGTCGTCTCCCTAGATGAATTCAAAGTAATTGGGGTGGTTAATTTATTTACACAGAGCCGTTCACAGCACATTAAATAATAGAGATAATTGAACAAGAATTGTCAAGTGTCTTCTGATATCAGACATATTACAGAAGGGAACGGGCATAAAACTCTATTTCTATGCTACCATTGTTTATGGTAATTAAGTACACAGATTTATTCCTTGGTTGCCTTCCAAGCTTATGGCAACCGCTATTGTTGTCTTCTATTAATATGTAATCAGTAAATAGTTTAATTTTCTAATCTGCAGTTTGAGAATTCACTTTCTAACAACTCTTAATTACTGCAGTGGCCTAATGATGCTTGCGAGGGGGAGAGACAGCCAGGAAGCAGGGTGGAGAGGGCTGGGGACTTTCAATTCCTGGGGTGCAGCTTGCTTAATGAACTTGTTATTCCTTCACCAGAGGGAGCGGTGTCCTTCAGAATGGGAACGCTTTGGGATTACCCCCCCCAACACACGTACATACGCATGCATACACACATACACGTGCACACACAGTCATACCTGTGCAGGCATACACGCACACACATGCACGCGTACACGTTCACACTCTTACATACATGCACGCTGACGCACAAGTACATACGCATGCATACACGCACTCCCACATGCACGCATGCACACTCACATACATGAATACTTACACACACGCATACATGCACACACGCTCACATACACGCACGCAGACACGCGTATGCATACACGCACGCACGCACACATACACGCAAGCACGCACACACATACGTGCACATGTACAAACACGCATACGCATATGCATGCATGCACTCAGGTACAGTCACAAACGCACGCATGAACAAACAAAAGTGCTTTATAATTTACCTTGAATTTGTAGCTGCATTTCAAATTTGTGTCCTTAAAAAATTTCATACAGTCAGCCCTTTCTTTTAACAAGCCATTTAAGTACTCTTTTATACTGTTCTTTTTATCAGACACACCTGTGCAGGGAAAATATTGAGTGCTTGAAATGAGCTTTTAGTTGGAATGTGTATTTGAAGTCTTCAGACACTGTTGGATATCTGACCTCCTCTCTTCTGGTCTGACTGGGTTGAGTCCCTGTCTGACCGTTTGCATCTTCTTCTGTGGTCTTCAGCCATTACACTGCCCTCAGCTCACAGTAAATACTGAGCTATACGCAGAAGGCTCTTAACATACAGCTTATATGCAACACAGGCTTCTTCAGACAGTTTTCTGTCATCTTCTATCTGTTGAGATCATGTATTCACACACTCTCTGTCTCTCTCTCTCACACACACACACACACACACACACACACGCTCCCATTTGTGTAACCTGCCACAATCCACAATGGATACAATTATTAAAATAATGGCATTTAGCAAAGCACTGTGGCATTCTTACCTGCCCGTGATAAGAGATAAAAAGGGAGAAAAGGGGAAGAATGAGTTTTAGCTGAGATTAACATATGTTTAAAAATTGCACTTGACGGCGATAAGATTGACACAGGTTTTATTGCAACCTAATCCCTATTTGGTGTTCATCTCGGAAACCGAAATTCACACAAGAGGGATATCAAAGGCTTAATGTGGTGTTCAGACGGGCCACAGCTCCCCTTAATAACAATGACACGCAATCTTTCCTGATATCGGAATGCTATTGTTTTTAGGAATAGCAAACCCTTCTCATTTCCTGTAGATACAGATTATTCCATATATAGAGAAGTGTGTGCTATATATAGGATTATAATACTAGGAGACGTAGTAGTATTGTTGTGGAGAAATTTGTTTTAGTTCCCTCCCATTCCCCAAAGTGTTATCAGCTTTTCTTCATATAAATTTATATTGTTCCATTACTATGAAGTGCTTATAAGTACTTAATTGCTCTGAAAAAGTACAGGTCTAAAAATAATGCTGTTATTCATGTTGACGGATACATTCATGATGCATTCTGGGCACAGGTGTCCGGCGTAATACAGAAAGTATGGCAAATATAAATATTAGCTTTCTTCTGTTTTGCTGCAGTAAGTTAAAATTGCAATGGCTGCGTTCATAAGCTGCCCTCCTCCTCGCTCCGACTGAAGATTTAAGCTGGCGTACGTGAGTGGCATGTGGAAAACAGCTCCTCTGCTCGAAACACAAACAGCCTGCACAGCTTTAAGTATATTATCAGCCAAGTTCTTTCACAAACGTATTGCTAAAGAAGCTTAACATTAATTATTGTAACTTTGGGAAGATTACATCCACACCAGCCTTGTAAGCACCGGCATACTCCTCTTGACCTCCTGTGTGAGAGCTTAAAGACACAAGAATGGCATTTTACCAACTTTAATGGGATAACCAGTATAATCTTCCGGCAGTAAGGGACAGGAAAAGTGTTTAGAACATAATACCCTTCCGAGTTTTTCCGAAGGAGAGACTGTTTCTGATGTCTGGAGCAATCAGCGGGCGCTGGTGTACAATATTAGCATTATCGCACGTCCATTATTTCTCTCATAGTCGTCTCATTCGGTTCCCTGCCAATTACGTACAGTACAGCGCTGGTGTCCAGTGGCTAAATAGCTACATACTTATACTCATGTATAAGTAAATAGACCGGACCGAATGTGGTGTTTTGTCACTGCTGCCCTCCTGTCCAAGCAGGGGACGCAGACAGACTGCGTAAGGGGGTCAGAATGTACACCAGAGGGGTTAGATGTTCCATGCCTGCAGTTCAGCAGACTTCTTTTTACCCAGAAAAGGACTTGTTATTGCATTTTTTATTTGAGACTGCATCTTATTCTTTGCATTTGTGTATGTGTATATGTACAGTATAGTGTGTATAAATATATACATATATTGCGTGTATATGCGTTTGTGTGTGTATATACATATATATATAAATATATGTATAAAAAGTTAGAAGTTAGTTATTTACAGTATTAGAAAAGAGGTTTTGTTAATGTGTTTGTGGCAAAAAAAAGTAACACATCAAACATCACGGCATGTTTTCCACATTTAATTACAAACACATGCAAAATGTCTTCTTTCCTTCTGTGAATTTTTTCATAATGCATTTAATAAAATGAAGTTCAGCTGGGCTTGGACAAAAAATGTTTTTTTTTTTGTGAGTGTTTGAGATATATCAAACAAAGCTATGTCGTTAACTTCCACCAGCCCCAACTCAACCCGCCACCCCAGATGTGCAGTGAAATTTCTCTTTTCTTTTTTTCGGGGTGTCTGCCTTTCAAACATTCTTTAACAGTTGGATGAAAGGGGATTTTTAGGAAGATTAGGGGGTGTGATCCTCCAGGCTTTGTCTGAAAATCTTCAGATAAAACGCATTGGCTGGATGGGGTGGGGGTGGGGGTGGGGGAGGCCTGTATTGGTGGTGGGAGATAGCGGCTACATTGAGGGACGTGTAATTTAGATTTTTTTCTTTTTTTTTCGGTAATAATACAGATATTCCGAGAATCTTGTGGTGATGATTTTTTTATTTTTCTCCTTTTATTTGTTTCTCCCAAATACCGCCTACCCCCCCCTCCCCATCTCCCCCCGTCGTCCGCTAAATTGTGGGATTGAACTGCCGCTAAAGGCTGGTACATGCTGCATCTCTGCCGCCAGTGATATGGCCGATTAGCATTTTGTAAAGGGGACAATGACTGCGCTTATTATAATCTCCCTTTTATTGAAACATCCCGGGGTCCGTCTGATCACTCTTTTCATCTGTCCGCCACGCCGGCCAAAAAGAAATATCCCAAAACTCGGCCCGAACGGAGCCGCGTAGCAAATCTGCTTCTATCATTTTATTCTTTTTTTTTTTTTTTTAAAGAGCTAGAAAATGAAGATGCTTTACAATCACCATATGTAAACACAGATGTCTTTGGGCCCTTGTGTAACTGTGGCAGAAATGATCATCGTTTGGAATGACCAAACTAAGAGATAATGTGAATTTGAAACGGATGTACAAATATCCAAAAAGACACGCTTTAATTTGTGCAATTGCTTTAGATAAAAAAAAGATTGTTATTTTTCTGCCAGGGTGCTTTAGGATAACCGATGGAAGGGTGTTTTGTTTGTATTTACAAATGTTTACATAATGTCGCTTTAGAAAATGTGTCGGCGTGTATGTAATTTCTTCGCCAAATTTACAAGGATTGTAGCTATCGTAATTGAAGAAATTCAGTAGTTCATCAATAATTTCTTCATATTAATTGACTTTTAAATTTTTCCTTTACTTTAACTGATTGGCTGTGTGTGTATAACACCAGCCCGTACTGCTGTAAAAGGGTGTTGCAGAGGATAGTAGGGAAGAGAGGAGAGTTAGCATAATTGATTGTTATTTGGTTTGCAAATTGTCTCCTGACGACATAATTGAATTTTGGCTAAGCAGTCAATTAATAGAGCTTTTTGAAAGGCGACTGATTCAGTCACATTTACCAATTAAGAGTAATGACCAGGGGCCTGACAGTAATGACTACATTCACTTGTAAAACTAATAACAATCTACCACTCTAACAGTTCTTCATTTCCTATTGAACGAATGTGTCTCCACTACAAACACAGTGCTTTAATTGTTCGGCTTCAGATTTGGAAAGAAAACAAATCATTTTAACCACTGATTTCCCTGTAATATAATTTGTTTTTGAATAGGTTATATTTAAAATGGTAAAAAAAGGGTGTTTTTTTGTTTTGTGTAAGCACATTTTAAGCAGTGCCTGAGCTCTGCAGGAAGGCTAAGGTGGGGATGTGGGAAGATAACTTGTTCACTGCTCTTCTCAAGCGAGCTACAGAGAGGAAGGAAAAACAACAGAGCCGCGCTGTAATCCTTCATCCTGCTGCTTGATTGAGGCTAATGGTGTTAGCGCGACCGTTACTCCATCAGATTAATTCATTAAGCAAATGCATTGATAACCGTGTTGGCCTTGTTGAAATGCGTGCAATATGACACTGCTCAAATTTGTTCTAACACATGGCCTGGGGAGGCAGCGGCGCTGTGCTAATGGGGGAGGAGGGGCCAATTATGCTAAGAGTGCGGGGACTGTCAACAGACACTGGCACCTCTATTGTAGTGGAGCTATGTGTGTGTGTGTGTGTGTGTGTGTGTGGAGCTGTGCTGTGTGTGTGTGTGTGTGGAGCTGTGCTGTGTGTGTGTGTGTGTGTGTGTGTGTGTGTGGAGCTGTGCTGTGTTTGTGTGTGTGTGTGTGTCTGAGTGTGTGTGTGTGTGTGTGTGTGTGTGGAGCTGTGCTGTGTGTGTGTGTGTGTGTGTGTGTGTGTGTGTGTGGAGCTGTGCTGTGTGTGTGTGTGTGTGTGTGTGTGTGTGTGTGGGGCTGTACTGTGTGTGTGTGTGTGTGTGTGTGTGTGTGGAGCTGTGCTGTGTGTGAGTGTGTGTGTGTCACTGTGTGTGTGTGTGTGTGTGGAGCTGTGTGTGTGTGTGTGGAGCTGTGCAGTGTGTGTGTGTTTGCGTTTGTGTGTGTGGGGAGCTGTGTTGTGTGTGTGAGTGTGTGAGAGAGAGTGTGTGTGTGTGTGTGTGTGAGTGGCTGAGGATGAGGTGGCTGTACTTTCCTCTTTCCACCTCTCTGGTTTATTTGTCTCATCTATGTTTAGAACAGCATTGCATGTATATTTTGCTAGTTCTGGATGTGATGCTTTGACTTATGGTACAACCTATGCACTTGTAAATCGCTTTGGATTAAAAGCGTCTGCCAAATGACAAAAATGTAAATGTAAATGTATGTGAGTGAAAGAGAGTGTGTGTGTGAGTGAGAGAGAGTGTGTCTGTGTGTGTGTGTGTGTGTGAGTGTGTGTGAGTGTGAGTGTGTGTGTGTGTGCATGTGTTAGTTCTACTCTAGAGCTGTAATGAAGGGTTGGGTATAGGTGTTGGGTTGGGTAAAGCTGTGAGTCTAAGAGATTCTGAGCCTCGTATTGTAAGGCTGAAGGCCATGGAGTGCAGTAACTCCAGTTCAGCAGTGCTCCTTTTCAGAGTTAACCAGTCCGTTTGTTTTCCGATGGGACGTCCGCCTGGCTCGTTGTCCCTCTGACCCCCCGCGTGTCCCACACGTTGGTGTTTGGGAGTGTGAGGGCTCTCCACCAATCAGCGGAGCCCCCTCGAGCCCAGTCTCACCTCGCGCAGAGCAAACACGGGACCGGATAATAAATTTAGCGACACCAATATTTGCAAGCGGCGGGAAGTGGCAGATACCGGAGACACAGCGCTTAATTGAGGGCCTTTTAGGAGTTATCGGCGTAGTGCAGGGCTCCGGCCGCAGATACGCGGGCTCTTAACATCCGCGGCGAGGCCTGGGAAGGCTGGGCGCAGATAGTGCGTTTCTGAGAGAGGGGTACGGGGCGGGGTAATGGACGGGGCCGCCAGGCTGAGACGGAGCTCCTGACCTGCTGCTGGGGGCCCGCGCGGTCTGCTGGGGGAGAGCCGGGGGCCCGCCGGCCAGACTGCACACACGGCTCCATCAGCCCCCTGCCCAACACCCAAACAAGCTATATATGGTCAGAGTCACTGCACTTTCTCTCTCTCTCTGTCTCTTTCTCTCTGTCTCTCTCTCTGTCTCTCTCTCCCTCTCTCTCTCTACCTCTCTCTCTCCCTCTCTCTCTCTCTGTCTCTCTCCCTCTCTCTCTCTGTCTCTCTCTCTCTCTCTCTCTGTCCCTCTCTCTCTCTACCTCTCTCTCTCCCTCTCTCTCTCTCTCTGTCTCTCTCCCTCTCTCTCTGTCTCTCTCTCTCTCTCTCTCTGTTGATTTAATTCTTGTTTTTGCTCTCAGGCCTACTTATTTATTTCAGTGAGAATGCAGCTTTAGGAAGAGAAATATGGGGGGAAGAGAAGAAGTTGAGGAAAGGGTGTTATTGACAGGAGACAGGATTCTGTGAGCTCTAGTGGGCAGGGAAGTGATAGAGGGAAGAGTGGAAAAATCCATTTAGTGAAAGAAGACAGTAAGAGAGAAGAGAGTGAGTGAGAGAATAGAGTAAGAGAAAGAGAGAAAAGAGTGAGAGAAAGAGGGAGTGAAAGAAGAGAGTGAGAGAGGGGGGAGGTAAGGAGTGCTTTGGCCGGCACAGATACATATGCGTGCATTGAGTCCTCACGACTGAAGCCACATTTTCACAGACACATTTGTGTCCGGGGACCCCTCCACGTGAGCTGATGACTCATCAGGGCCCCGGGAAGACGCATTGTAGCCCCACACAGGTCTGTTTACATTGGAATACGACTCAGAGATCCTCCAGCGGGGCAGCAGGGCTGCAGGGCCGGGGGTAGCGGTGGGGGTGGGGGGCAACAAATAAATGAAAGTTTGCCTAAATCCGCCAGATAATGGGGGCTGTGTTAAGACTAACCACGGAGCCGCGATAAACAGAGGGGATTACTCCTGTGTTCTGCTTCAGTCGCTGTCTGCTGGGTGGCCTTGCTTGTCAAAAAAAAAAAAAACGGAGAGAGAGAGAGAAACGTTTAACGCTAGAACGTTCACATGGCACATTGAGAAAAAGAGTGCACTTAATTCCATCAAAGCTGCAGAAATCAGTCATTAATTTATTCTAAACCCCCCCTCTCTCTCTCCCTCTCCCTCTCTCTCTCTCTCTCTCTCTCTCTCCCTCCATCCCACCACCCCCCCTCCTATTGTTGGTCCAATTGTTGGTCATTTCTGCAACATCTGGTCCTGGGCACTTTGGGAGGCAGTAGGCTGCAAACAGCCTCCATCACCGATGACAGCGTAGCACGGAGCGCTAAATTAGCATTCCTCCATTTTTCACCCCCCTCAAACTGTGACAAAAGAAGCAATGAATGAAACTAAAGTGTGTTTTTTTTTTTTTCTTCTTTCAGTTCCACCGATAAGTTTTCCCGTGAATTTGTGTGTTCAGTAGGCCCGTTTATTATTTTTCTAATTTAATTTCACTTTCTTTTGCTGCTTGTTGTTGTGTGGAGACAGAAGCTGGCTGTGTGGGGCAGATTTTAGGTTCTTCCTCGCTGTGTAGAAAAAAGAAAACCAACCGCTTTCACATTCCAATTAAAAGAACAATTAAAAATTGTAAAAAAGGTTTTTGTGGAAGCAGGAACTGGAAAAATCCCGGAATTTAGTGCTCAAGAGAGCATAACCTTCTGAAGGAAACCTTCTGAAAAGGCTGAAATTACTCAAATCTAATGACAGAAATTGCACGCATACAAAGAAAGAGTCACGTTTTTTCTCCGTATAAATGTGTAATTTTACTTACGAGTGAAGAAAAAGGTCTTCAACCAATGTCTTCAGTCTTCTCTGCATTAGGACGCACGTCAGTTTAATTGCTTTGCCTGATCGTCTCCTTACCTGGGTAGATATGTTTTTTCCTGTAGAGGTTCTCTCCAAATGAAACAGTCTGAAATGTAATGAAAGTGTAATTTTTGGTTATGGTTGTGTGCAGAGTGGAATTTGGGAATGGAAATAAACCAGTGGCCCCGTCAGAGGCATGTGCAAACGTAGCGTGTACAAACGTAGCGTGTTTCAGAGGCGTGTACAAACGTAGCGTGTGCAAACGTAGAGTGTACAAACCTAGCATGTACAAACGTAACGCGTTTCAGAGGCGTGTACAAAAGTAGAGTCTACATTTGTTGACATTTGTTGTACATTGAGTGTGCAAACGTAGCATGTACAAACCTAGCGTGTACAAACCTAGCGTGTACAAACCTAGCGTGTATAAACCTAGCATGTACAAACCTAGCTTGCAAAAACCTAGCGTGCACAAACCTAGCGTGTACAAACCTAGCGTGTATAGACGTAGCGTGTATAGACGTAGTGTGTACAAACCTAGCGTGTATAGACGTAGCGTGTACAAACCTAGCGTGTACAGACGTAGCGTGTATAGACGTAGCGTGTATAAGCGTAGCGTGTATAGACGTAGCGTGTATAGACGTAGCGTGTACAGACGTAGCGTGTACAAACCTAGCGTGTACAGACGTAGCGTGTATAGACGTAGCGTGTATAAGCGTAGCGTGTACAGACGTAGCGTGTATAGACGTAGCGTGTACAGACGTAGCGTGTATAGACGTAGCGTGTATAGACGTAGCGTGTACAGACGTAGCGTGTACAGACGTAGCGTGTATAGACGTAGCGTGTACAGACGTAGCGTGTATAGACGTAGCGTGTACAGACGTAGCGTGTACAGACGTAGCGTGTACAGACGTAGCGTGTATAAACCTAGCGTGTACAGACGTAGCGTGTACAGACGTAGCGTGTACAGGCGTAGCGTGTATAAACCTAGCGTGTACAGACGTAGCGTGTATAAGCGTAGCGTGTACAGACGTAGCATGTACAGACGTAGCGTGTATAAGCGTAGCGTGTATAAGCATAGCGTGTACAGACGTAGCGTGTATAAGCGTAGCGTGTACAGACGTAGCGTGTACAGACGTAGCGTGTATAAACGTAGCGTGTATAAGCGTAGCGTGTATAAGCGTAGCGTGTACAGACGTAGCGTGTACAGACGTAGCGTGTACAGGCGTAGCGTGTACAGACGTAGCGTGTACAGACGCGGCGGAGCGGGCCGTGGTTAAACAGCTTGTGAAAGTCTCCGTTTGAAACGGCAGATTATGGCTCGCGCCGTGACTCCTTCCAGCTCTCGGGGAAATTAGCTGTTGACATTCTTCGGGGTCATCGTCTGAGATAGCGGGCCAAGCACAAGGATTTCACAGATAAACCCATCCAGTGAGACCTTTATCCATTTCACTACGACTCGGAAAGGTTGAGGCTGGATGGAGCCTGTTTGTGTACCCTTTTGCTTCATCAAAGCAGGGCATTTATTTTCTCTCCCTCTCTCCCTCTCTCTCTCTCTCTCTCCTTCTTACTCACATGCAGAGTGCACACAAAAATGCAAATATACATATCACACACACACACACACACACACACACACAGATGTATTTACCCGCATTTGAATATACAAAATGAATGTATTATTCGTTGGGCTCTCTTATTGGATTAAGCTTATGCTTGGGCTTGTAATGCAGATGTGAATTGTTGTTGTTATTATTTTTCAAGCTAAATATAATCAATAGATTTTTGTTCAGTCAAGTAAACTTTTTTCATCTTTTGTGTGGAGGTGGGTGTTGAAGGAAGCTGAAGAAATCTTCGACGTAGTCAGATAAAACCACAAAATCAACAATTTAAGAAAATCAGGACAGGGTGAAGGAAAAACAGAAATGTCTCTCCGAGTCGTTCCGTGGGCCGGGGACTAAGCACGACAAAGCGGCGGTGTTGGTTTTTCTCTTTAAAAAAAAAAATAATTCCCATAATTCTCCTCTGCAACCTGGGGCTAGCGAGAAAGCCCTGCTGTGCTGAAAACCCGGAGGAAAGACAAAAGCACAATGAAGCGGAGAGCTTACCGCCGCTGGCTTTCACAGGGCCGGAGGAGCACAGCGCTATACATCCCGGCCACTCCAATTCTGTCCCCATGCTAATGAGCCCGCTCTGATCTTTCCACTGCTTCCCTGTTCCACACATCTTCAAGGACCACATGGCGCTAGCAAAATAAAGACAACTAAATGAGAATTTCCAACGCTTTTTGTGCCGGGGACTTCAGGCCCTTTCAGTCAGCCTGCTCATTAAATATTCCCAGAGTTTAAAAAAAGGAAAAGGGGGGGAAAAAAAATTAAAAAGTGCAACAGGGGGTTGGGGCGGGAGGGTGGGTGCTGCTAACTTTTTTATTTTCCTGGAAAGGTGGTGGTGGGGTTGTGGGGGGGTGGGGGGTGGTGGAGTTATTTATAAACATCTAAAGCAATACATCACTAAAAACCGAGTCAATATGATACCGTTACCGAGTAATAATAATAATGATAGCGGCCCCTAATTGAATTGTAAAATATTCGGATATTACGTCTTTTAAAAAAAGCGAAATGGATGAATTTGGTGATGCGTTTCCCCGCGCTCTATGATATCGCTGACACCTCATGCCGTCCACTTGAAAGGTCCCAAACAAGAGACATAGATAAAGGGTGAATGGAGCCCAGGTTCCCGCTGGCTGTTTCGAGCCCCTTTAATAGCACTGTTCTCTATAAAAGGCACGGGGAAGTAGCTGGCATTAGCGCTGGAGATCACTAGTTAATAGGATGATGTCTTTTAGCTTTTGTTACGAGATTATTAGCCGGGATAGGTTTCTGTTCTCGCCCCGGCCCTGCCTTGGAGAGCCTGTTGAGCAGAAGTACTAAAATACGGTTGCTGGGCATTGTCCGCCCTTGTATAGCAAAAGGCTTTTAATGAAACACCTTTTAGGTCTTTACCAGGTGATCTTTCTTCATTGATCTTTCATCTGCCTCTCTGGCGGTATTAATTACCTGAAGTGTTCTGCTTTCTCCAGAGGCTCTTGATTCTGCCGACGTGTTTAACGCGGCTGGTGCTAGCGTGTGGTGGTGCGGGTATAGAGAATGAGCATAGTAATGATAATTATGGTAGCAATGGAAGAAAGACGTAATGGGGTGTTCAGCTTCTTTTCTTTTCGCCCCGTGATAAAACAGGGTTACGTACATGCCCGCCTCGCTCCGTCTTTGTTCGTGAAAGCGTTTCACATGCGTTGCGGTTTTGGTTTGACAACGATAAATCGGACGACGATAAATAGCTGCCTGAAAGTGCGTGTTTGTGCGTGTTTGGCGTGTGGTGGAAATGACTCAAAATGAAAGAAGAAAAAGACCGCTGCCTTCATATTTCTACAGAATCCTACAGGTGATTTGTTGTCATAAGGCTTGGTTTGTGTGGGTTTATAGGCCCCAAATGTCTCAAAACCTTTCACCATTATAGAGCACTGATTGTGTGTTTTATTGGAGATCCTCACGAGGCAAGAGGACTAATCAATCGAGAAATATATTTAGCAGCATATAGCATGCGATATCTCATTATGGTTTTCTGGATGTGGCTGCTTGTGCCTGAGGTTTTGGTCCACTTGCTTTACAGGATGTCTGGGCTTCTCTCCGCTCATGCCTGTCCTCACGTTCGATCTCAGGGTCAGTGGACCTCAGAGTGGAAATGAGATATTGATACATGGTTGTACTCCACTGGCAGAGAAATAGACAGCCATCAAAATATGAAGAAATATTGCAAGTGGTTTATCCTTTAATTTCTTGCAATTTCCAGTTTCTTTGGGTTTGTCGTATTATGTCCATCCATTTCATTCACTTTTATTCAAGCTGCGAGTGCCTGTGCTCTGTGTGTCTCTATGGAGAGCCATTCGACTGGCTGGTCTTAGTGGAGAGAGGACCTCCAGAGGTGGGTTTAGCCAAGAGTCTCTGATAGTGTTTATAGATCAAAAAAAGGCAAAAGGCAAAGCAATTTGAGGGAAGCAATGGGTTATAGGTTGTTTGAGGTTACAAAAGTCAATGAAGGAGGGGGGCCGGGACGATTGAGAGTTTTATTTTATTTTTCTGGGTCACTTTTCCAATCGTTTGAATCGCTGGTTCCTGAGTCCAGCTTCCCAAACACCGGGAGTGCTGACTGATCCAGTGCGGACGCAGAACTGGGAGAGGTGCGGTGAACGCGTGTTTGTTGTATTTAAAAGCGAGAAGGAAAGAAAGCGTATTTTCTGAAGGTGGTTTTGGGGGCACCCTCCTGCGTGTTATGAGGCGAGAGGTGTCCCCCCCGTTAGCTCTGGGGCTGGGCTGGGTGCGGAGGGGTGTCAGGCCCGTTAGCTCTGGGGCTGGGCTGTGTGCGGAGGGGTGTCCCCCCGTTAGCTCTGGGGCTGGGCTGGGTGAGGAGGGGTGTCCCCCCGTTAGCTCTGGGGCTGGGCTGGGTGAGGAGGGGTGTCAGCCCCGTTAGCACCCAGGGGCTGTTTGTGGAGGGCTGTTAGCGTTCGGCGTGAGGGGGAGAGAGAGAGAGACCAGGAGGCCCAGCTTTGGTGAGCAGAACGGCTGCCGCACGTTCTGGTGAAACACACGTTCAAACAATTACACAGAGCGGAGGATAGTGTAGTCTGAGCTCCTCTCTCTGTCTCTCTCTCTCTCTCTCTCTCCCCCTTTCTCTCTTTCTCTCTCTCTTTCTCTCCCACTCTCTCTTTCCCTCTCTCTCTCTTTATCTCTCTCTTTCTCTCTCCCTCTCTCTTTCTATCTCTTTCTCTCTCTCTTTCTCCCTCTCTCTTTCTCTCTCTCTCATTTAAAGAACATCTGCGGATTTGATTTTCTCCCAATGCTAAGTCTCTCTCTCCCCCTCTCTCCTCTCCCGACAGCTTAACACCATGAATATGTTTTTCTTTTTGGTAAGCTGATACAGAATCCCTTAGTGATAACCGACTCTGGTATCCAAGGCCTTTGAAATCCCATTTGATGCCCTTGTTAAAGCAATAGTTGATGTTATAATTATTATCAGTAATATCAGTCACCCAGGGATGGTCACATTATTATTATTATTATTTTATTTCTCTTTTGTTTAGTCATATCAAATCTGGGGAAAGACTAAAGAGCTGATAGGGAAACATTTTTGCCACATACTCTTTGCTCAATTTTAATAGTGAAAGACTATCTATGGCTAATCTGTGGTTTCGATTAAATTGTAGTTTGAGTTTTGATGGCGATAACTAATATTTTCTTTCACAATCTGACTATTCACACCTGAATGAGATTACACCATACATTTCCCAAAATGGTGGACTTCATTTAGTGAAGAAACAGTTTTTTGCCCGGAGTTGTTGCCCCCCCCCCCCTTATTTAATATGAAAGGAGGTTGAGAAATGGCCGCTATTGTGCGTGTAAAAAACTGGCTCTAACTGCCGGCCTTTTTTTTTTTTTTTCTGCGAGATTGGCGAACAGAGGCTGAATGCCGGCGAGGAACAGAAAGCGCAGAAGGGTTAGCGGTTAACCAGGTTGACTTAAACAAGAGAAAATGTGTTCCGTCCATTTCGCAACTAGTGACGGCCCCTTCACGCACAAAGCCCCGCACTTTATCCCCAGATTAGGTATTGTGACAAAAGCTAAACTACCTTTCTTCCGAACGGAGCAAGGCTACTGGCTGGCTTTCATTCCCGCTAACAAGACCCGCTCCGCGGTACAGACCCACTCCAAGTAATTAAATCAATCCTTTGTACTTAGAATATTCTGGGCTAGTGACAGAACCAGGTCTGATTATGCGCCGCATGCATATTCACGCTGAAGCACTGACGGCTCTTTAATGAGCTCTTACCTAATCACGGAAAACAATGTTCATCTTGTTCTTTTTTCCTTTTTTCTCTCTTTCTTCCTCCTCCTCCTCCTCCTCCTCCTCACAACATCGGAGTATAGAAACAGGAGCCGGAGAGATGAAATGAAACACAAGCACGCATCGCTCCTCTTAAATTCGACGTTCAAAAAAAAAGGAAGAAGAGAAAAAAAAAAAAAGAAGTGACTTAGTGCTGGAGAGAAGTTGAGATCTGCCCCCTTAAAACTCAGATAGACAAATTGGATTACTGGGTATTGGATTAAATAGAAAATGGATGGATAAAAAAAAATGAGAAAAGCTTGCTGTGATCACAGGATTTAATATATTTCTTTTCTTTTCCCTATCCTTTTCATTCTCCCCTCCACCCCCCCCCTCTTTCCGAGTTACTGAGTGAAGGAACACAGGTCTTAGCTGGATTTATTAAAAACCGGATTAATTTGTAATGGTTCCCCTCTCTTAGTGTCATTTGAAGATTTTTATCTAAAACAAATAGGTTGGAAAAAACATGTAATGAATCTCGCTGATAAAGTGTGCCAGTTCGAGTGTCTGCTAGCATTTTATAAGGTTGGTGGATTATGTAGGGATTTTTTCAAACATTGAAAGAACAGATGGAAAATGTAAATATTGCTGTGGATGTGGCTTTTTTTTGCGTGACTTAATTCATTATGAATTTTTCACATATAAATGTAATGAATGTCCTTTATGTATTTATTTTTTATTTGATATTCTTTTATTTCGGTATAATAGAATATTATGCAACAGAAGTACATTTGCATTAAGTATATCATGTAAAATACATTTTCATCAGAACTTCTTCAGAAAGAATCTTAGGGATACAAAGACACACACACACACACTCACACGCACACACGCACGCACACAGCCTGAAGATACAAACGTCGCAAGTGAATAACAATCAGTAATTAAATTGAAATTCCAGTCACAAATGAATCAGTGTTTTCACTCACACACACAAACATATGTATGAGTGTGTGGTTAGGCACTTAGTCTACTAATCAGTAAAAGACACCAGGAAACAGCAGTTGGTTTGGGCTGCAGGGGATGTTCTTTATTCCTGTCTGGTTTGAATGCGAGCAGTGGCCAAGATGTTTATCTTAATCTTATTTGGCTATTGACGGCGACTCTCCCTGGCAGACCTACTGGCCCTCAGGCCTCCGGGACGTGGCTCTGCTCAGCCCACTGCTCCACCTAGATACTGTTCACCCTCTGTGTGTGTCTGTGTGTCTGTGTTCCATTCACCCTGTGTGTGTCTGTGTGTCTGTGTTCCATTCGCCCTGTGTGTGTCTGTGTTCCATTCACCCTGTGTGTGTCTGTGTTTCTGTGTTCCATTCGCCCTGTGTGTGTCTGTGTTCCATTCACACTGTGTGTGTCTGTGTTTATGTGTTCCATTCACCCTGTGTGTCTGTGTTTATGTGTTCCATTCACCCTGTGTGTGTCTGTGTTCCATTCACCCTGTGTGTCTGTGTTTCTGTGTTCCATTCACCCTGTGTGTGTCTGTGTGTCATTCGCCCTGTGTGTGTCTGTGTTCCATTCACCCTGTGTGTGTCTGTGTTCCATTCACCCTGTGTGTCTGTGTGTCTGTGTTCCATTCACCCTGTGTGTTTCTGTGTTCCATTCACCCTGTGTGTTTCTGTGTTCCATTCACCTAGAGCGCTTATGCAATAAATCATTTTTAAAATAAATTAGCATTTGCCATTTAGCTTTGTTTGTGAAATGAGAACTAATATACATTATATAATGTGTAGACAATGTAGGCTGAAACACAGGTGTTTCGTGAGTTGGTGTGTGTCTGCCCGCGTGTGCGTGCGTGCGTGCATGCATGCTTGTGTGCATGCATGCGTGTGAGTGAGTGTGTGTTTGCCCTGTGAACGTGAAGATTCCTGAGTATTTTCATACTTGTGTTCACCCTTGATGTTGACCTGCAGTTGGCCTGGCGTTCTCAGCACAGCAATGGAATCTTACGAATTTGATGATTCACAGTGACTAATCCCATCAGTCTTACTGGCTCTAACTGCATTGAATTGCGCTGACAATTGTTGTACTTATTTATTGTGCGTGTATGGTACTACACAAATGAATCTGTGAAAGCTGCGACCATAAGCTTATCCTAATTCTTCTAATATAATTCATATGCCTTCCGCATGTTTTGCATTATGCATTGTGTTTCCATAGCAGCTATGCTTTTAGGTACATAGTAGGCAATAATTTTGCTAAAGCAAATAGCAAGATGTACAGGTTTGAAACTTGTTCAAACGGAATTTCTAATTAACCTCCAGGGGGATAATTCCTCCATTGGGACTACACTCTCAAGACTACATTGTTTTGAGAGAATGGATATTTCCCAAAC
>NC_083777.1:9970000-10007500 GCF_963514075.1 Conger conger
AACCTTTTACAATCAATGCAAATTGATTTTGCTATTCGATGGTGACCCCTGCACCCCGTGGCTAGCCGTGGTCATTTCTTTTTGCACCTGATAAGGTACCTGATCCATAATAAATCGATTCTAATTAGTTTTTGTGGACTTGGCGGACGGGAGTTGCGCAGAGACGAGGCGGGGACCTTTTTTTTTTATTATTGTTATATCCGTCAGGCACCTGCCTCGCCCGGGCCCTTATCTGCTCTTTTATATACTGTGGATTTGAAGGGAGTAATTGCTACGTATTGTTTGTTCGCCGTTTTCGAATGGCGGCTAATTGTTAATTTCTGGACGGAGCTTTTGTCGAAGCACAGGGAAGTCGCCTCACTTTGTTTCAATTAGAAGTTGTTGTTTTTTTTTTTCATTGTGATTCGCATTCCTCCTTGGTTTCATCCTTTATGCGTTAGCCTCGAGTAGAGAGGAGGGTTCTCGGTCTCGAGGTGTCAAGTATTTAAACAGACTGCTGGGCCGTGCAGTAAATTTGTCGTGTGGATTTTGTTACGTTTGTAAAATGGCGTAGGCTGCCGTGTCAGCCTTCTCTTTCACCTCCAGTTGGACACCCGGTCCTTTAGAACCTGTTTATTAAATCACCAAATAATACTTCAAATGAGATTTTAAAAGTATACTAAAACTAAAATAGCTTGTTCGGTTTGCGCTTTCCCCGTGCCGTTTCTAACCGGCTGCATGCGCATCTTGCAAACTCAACTTGTTGAGTTTTTTCAGTGCTCCCACTTATCAGCAAGCGCTTTTTTTTTTTTTTTAAAGGTGAGCACTTAACATTCAAAGGTAGGGCTTTCTTCTGGGAGGCAGATAGTTCTGACCCACTGGCAGCAGGAAGAGACTGCGAGGCTTTCCTATTTGGTGCTCCAGCAGGCCCATTGAGGGCGGTGCAATACAGGCGGGTAATTGCTGATTTGCTTGGCCAGCTGATGACAGAGAGAGACAGGGGCGAGAGGTGTTCAGCCACAGAAACTGATAGAAAAGCCCAGGTGCTTTATCAGGGCCAGGAGCTTGACCTGTCAGTGTAGACACCAGCTCCGCATCCTCAGCACAGACACACACACACACACACACACACACACACACACACACACACACATACATACACATTGACCACAGGCACACACAAACACACATACAGACACACACATTCAGACACAAACACACATACACACACACATACTCACACATACACACATACACACACACACACAGACCACAGGCACACACATACACACACATAGACCACAGGCACGCGCACACACACACACACACACACACGCATACACGGACCACAGGTGCACACATACCCACACACACACACACACAGACCACAGGCGCACACACACACACATACACACAAACACACACAGCCCACTGGCGCATACACACGTGCACACACACAAACACACACACCACAGACAAAAACACCACGTGCATAGACACACGTATATCAACAGGACAGACACGCACACATACGCATAACCTCACGTGCACTCTCACACACACACACACACACACACACCCTGTTAATCTGCTTGGTGTGTTTCCGGGATGGGGCAGTGGTGTGTCGGGGGAAGGCTGCATGTGAACGCACAGCAGTGTGTGAAGAGGTAGGGGGCAGTTAGGTGTGCTAACAGAACGATGAGCTTGGCCAGACTGAGAGAGCGTTAATATAGAGATTCACCCTCTCCGGCTAATGTGCTAATAGATGTGTATACAGATGGAGACTACACCACATCCTCTGTGTGCTTCAGGTCCTATTAACACACTTATGTGGTGAAGATGCTGTTAATGTGAATTTCGGAAATCATTTTACTCTGTGCAGACAGCAAGGTGACTTAGGGGGCAATAAGAATAAACAATTAGTGAGTACAGCAGACACCAAATGTCTCATGTATAAAAAACCCAAATAAAATAGCAGTACATACATTTAAGGGCAGGATTTCCACTTAAATCAATTCTGGTTTAATGGCTGTTGGCTGTTGCTCGCAGTAAGACTTAGCTGGATGTTGAGAAGGTTGTATTAAAGATAGCTGATTACAGAGAACGTATATCATTTATTAAAGCAGGAGACAATGGAAGGATCATAGTGTAAATGAAGGGAAGGCTAATTGATGGTGGAGTGACAGGGGGGTAAGTTAAGTTGGGTCTGTCAGCGGACCGCAGCGGCTGGTGAACAGGGTGAAGAACATTCCGGAAGGCGTGAGGAGTAGTCTCGCGGCACTGTCCTCGTTTGTTTCCGCAGTTCGTGCTGTTTGCCTGGAGAAGCCGCTTGAGCCCAGGGTGGTCTTTAGCGGTCCGTCGAGGTTACCTTTCCGCCGCAGAAACCGGCCGCCCCCTTCTTTTTCTTCTCCTCTCTTCTTCCTCTTTTTTTTTCCCAGCGACTTCGTTCTCTCCGCGGGTCCAGCGTTTGAAAGCGGACTCTTCTTTCTTAAAGGGATTTATGCATAGCTTTCTCACACGTTTTTTTTTTTTTTTTTTTTTTTTTTTTTCTGTAGTTACGGTTTTATATGATAAGCTTTTTTTATATGTTTAAAATCAATATGTAATCCTGTGCAGAGGCTTATCCCCCCCAACAACCCCATTTGTAAATCTATTTGAGCTTTGTTACACGGCCGGGTCGCAGTATTCCACAGATTGATTAGGTGCACTCGGAGAATCCTATCAAATGGCCAGCTCTGATGATGGCACAAACTCTTTCAGGGCTGCTAGTTGACTGGAACTAAAGATAAGGCTGGGTGACAATTCCCCCTGCACTTTTCAGAAAAAGGTGTGGGGTGGGGAACCTGTTAATTTCTATTAAAGTGAGGACAATTTCTTAGTGTTCTGCTTTAGTGTTGTCGTTTTGTTTTTTTTTCAGTTTAGTTTTTTGTTGTTTTTTTTAAAGCAGACGTTGCTCTTTTTAAATCGAAAGTTAAAAGAAGTCGCTTTCAAAGGGATCCGGTGAATATGAATTTTCAATTAAAAGCTCTTTTATCAAAACTTTATTTTCGTATCCCTTTCATTTTTTAATTGCGTGGTAAACATATGCCAAGAGATTCAATCGCATAAACACATTAATGATTAATACAATAATTTGCCTGACATATATAATTACGGTACAGTAAATTAGTAACACTATCATCACAGTTATTTGATTGCGCTTTTTAGGGCTTCCGTTCATCCAGCAAGTCGCATAAGTTATTGTTTGTACTGTGTAGTCATGAGGATACCTTGGGTTTTTTTACTTTGACATTTCCAGGTCGCTTAAGTGTAATCAAATTCCTCACCAAGGAGTTATATTAATTTGGGGGATCCTAATTTTGGCAAGCAACACTGTGTTCGGTCCTCTGTTTTATCTCTCCGTTCTGTGCCCTTTTCCATGAGAATGTCCCTGGTCATTAGCGGCATGCAGCTCTACTTTGACTGCGGTCTCTCTCCGTGCCTCTCTCTCTTTCTCCCCCGGTAATGGGGATAGTTACCTCTCTCTCTCATCTTGCCCCGGTCTTTGTTAAGCAGGTAACCCTGTGTTCAAAAGTGAACCGTCCTTTCTCAAACTCAATCTGCATTGTTATGTAGCCAGTAACCTTAAGAAAGGGGCTTCTCTCAATGGCTTCTCTAAATAGCCTTTACATTTTCAACCGGGATCCCAACTGTTATTCTGAATTATTTTTTTCTCTCTTTCTGCTATTGTTTTTTACAAAGAGAATGGCTTTTCAGCTAACCCTTTTTTCTTCTCTCTGAGAAGATCATTCTCTGTGCGATCGATGTAACTTTGTTTCATGCTTTCCGTCTGTTGGCACTTTCACTTTCAGCAACTACTTGCAGAAGAAATTTCTTGTGAAATTAGGTTTTCCTGCTTGCTTTTTTCTCTCCTACCCCGAAAGCAGCAACAACAAAACAACACAAATCATTTTTAAAACAGCGGCCAAAATGAAGAAAATACTTGCTTGAGTGCTTGAGAAAATCTTTGAATAAAAACAAACAGGGCCAAATTGTAGTGTTTGTGTGCTGCTCCAGACTTGCATCTCGTTGCAAATTTGCAAATATTAGGCAGAACTCCCCGAAGAAGCACTCGTCTCCTAAAACTACTGAGCAGTTTGCGCTCTTGAATAAATTTTGCATTGGAGGGGGGTCATGGGGATTTGAACCAGTGCATTCTTGTGTGGCTTGTGGAGTCTCACATGGTTACCATTGGTGTGCATTGTTAAGGTTATCTGAATAAGCAGCGACCATGTGAGTTTTAACGTGATTGCCCAGGGCAGTGGAGAAAGGGAGAGGGGAGAGTAATCCAAAAGGATTGCACACACTCTTTGCACCCATTCCCCCCCCCCCTCCTCCTTCTCCTCCCCCTCCTCTCCTTCCTGCAGTGAGGGGGGAGGGCGGAGGGATCTTGTGTGAGTGGTTGTAGGTTCTTTCGCGGGTGTCTGATTTCTCCTCTCGCTCCTCATTCGTTCTGCCTTGTCTCTCATCATTCCCTCCTCATTGTTTACTTTCTTAATGAGGGGGGCGGGCCGGCCGGGGCCCTGATTGACAGCTCGCTCTCTCTCTGCCTGGCTGGGGAAGAACTTTGGCTTTTTTAGCTTGCATGTGCATGGAAAAGGGGGAAAAAAAAAAAAGAAAAAGAAAAAGGAGAAGGGGGTTTAGGTGGGGGTGTTTTTTTTCTTCTTCAGACCCCTCTCAGGGATGTGAGGCCTGGTGGATGAGCTGTTGTTGGCCCTGTCCTGGCCCTCTGGGCAGGCCTGTGTGCCGTGCTTGGAGTGGGGATTGTTCCCGGCTCTCTGCGGCCAGAGCAGCCCGTAGACATGGAGAAGGGTGGCCCACAAAGACTGATGAATGCTCGACAAGTTCAGACTCTCGTCCCGTTAGCAGCTAGCGTAGACCCACGAGAGCGAGGGGCCAGTGCTGTTTGGGGGGGAGGGACTGTTTTGGTTTTTGGGTGATCACAGGCAGGGCTCTGCTTTTTCTTTTTTTTACTCAGAGAAGAGGATTCTGGGAAACATTGCCCAAAAAAAGAGCCTGGTGGACGCGCTGTGCCTCGCCCAGATTAGGGATTTTATGTTATTAATTTTTCTTTTGACTTCACTTGCCTCAGTCGCTGGGTAAACACGGCTGAGCCCTGGCTTAAGTCAGGAGAAGTGGATATCCTTTTTGTTGTATTTGTCCCCTTTTTACAACACTCAAAGGCACCTCAATGATTTTTTTTTTCTCCATGTATTTGCAAATTTAAAAGTAGCCGCACAACACTAAGGAATTTCATTTGGTGCGGAGGAGGAGGAGGAAAAAAATAACTCGCGCAAATATTGTAACCGTGTTAATCTGGCTCAGCGGCTGACTTCAAAGGCGGCGAGGTTAAATGAGAGAGGGAGGAGCCCTTTCAGGTCAAACACAGCGCCCAGCGCCAGACCCACCCAACGGCTGCAGAGAGACAAAATATTTATGTTTCATAAACTTTGAACTGGATTTCGACCTGGTGTCCAAAGAATGATTTTTATAATAAATTATTTTTAGATATTCATCTGCCTAATTTAAGTCTCCCAGCCCAGTGAAGACAAAATGTTCCGCTCAGTGCCGGTGGAATGTCTCGTCAGTGTTAGAACATTGCCTCGATATGGCAGCAACGTTGTGAGGACCTTTTTGTGTTCGCTGGGGTTTCTATTTTATTATTATTATTATTATTATTATTAATGTTTTTTGGAGAATGGTTCCTGCTCAGCCTGATTTAGCTCCAGCAGTGCGTTTAAACGCTGGTTAGTTCCTCTGTGGATATTGATGTGTCCTTCGCGTTGGGCTGGTGTTCGAGTCCATGGCAGGAGGCCTCACCTTGCGGGAGGAGTCTTCCAGAAAGGCCCATTTCTGGGGAGTCGCAGGGCCCCTCAGGGACCCCCGTCTGGATTGGCTGGGTCTGATTCCATCTGCGCTCACTGCAGATATACGTGTACCTGAGCATGTGCAGTGCAAGCACACCTTTACACCCCCATTTTATCAACTGGTAGTTTTCACAGAAGTCATTAGACGTGTCTTATTACCCAACCTTCTTATTACCCCAAAGGTGTACGCCCATATGGCATTGTGCAGAAACACGCGGGGAGTGCTCCATGCTCAATGGAAAATGGCCAGTCTCTCTCTCTCTCTCTCTCTCACCGATGGTACTTTGTTGATGTTGTGTATTTGTTTTCTTGCAGAACCTGTTTAGGGCAGTCTTATGCGGGGGGGGCTGTAGTGGTTGAATCCTGTGACTTGTGAGCTGGGTTCAGCTGTGCTGAGCTTAGCTGAGTTGGGTGGGTTGTGCTGAGTTGGGTGGGTCATGCTGAGTTGGGTGGGTCGTGCTGAGTTGGGTTGGGTTGTGCTGAGCTGGGTTGGGTTGTGTTGGGTTGTGCTGTGTTGTGCTGAGCGGTACTGGATTGTGCTGAGTGGTGCTGGGTTGTGCTGAGTGGTGCTGGGTTGTGCTGAGTGGTGCTGGGTTGTGCTGAGTGGTGCTGGGTTGTGCTGGGTTGTGTTGAGTGGTGCTGGGTTGTGCTGAGTGGTGCTGGGTTGTGCTGAGTGGTGCTGGGTTGTGCTGGGTTGTGCTGAGTGGTGCTGGGTTGTGCTGGGTTGTGCTGAGTGGTGCTGGGTTGTGCTGAGTGGTGCTGGGTTGTGCTGGGTTGTGCTGAGTGGTGCTGTGTCTTCACAGACTGGCAGAAGACGGAGGCCCAGAAGCGGCGGGAGCAGCTGCTGCTGGATGAGCTGGTGATTCTGGTGAACAAGCGTGATGCGCTGGTCAGGGACCTGGACGCCCAGGAGAAGCAGTGAGTGACCAGGACAAGGGCCGGCTGTTAGGGCCCCCAAGCTGTTAGAGCCCCATACGGCTGCTAGGGCCCCAGAGCTGTTAGGGTCCCATAGGGCCCCAGAACTGTTAGAGCCCCATAGGGCTGTTTGGGCCCCAGAGCTGTTAGAGCCCCATAGGGCTGCTAGGGCCCCAGAGCTGTTAGGGTCCCATAGGGCCCCAGAACTGTTAGAGCCCCATAGGGCTGTTTGGGCCCCAGAGCTGTTAGGGTCCCATAGGGCCCCAGAACTGTTAGAGCCCCATAGGGCTGTTTGGGCCCCAGAGCTGTTAGAGCCCCATAGGGCGGCTAGGGCCCCAGAGCTGTTAGGGTCCCATAGGGCCCCAGAACTGTTAGGGTCCCATAGGGCCCCAGAACTGTTAGGGCCCCAGAGCTGTTAGAGCCCCAGAACTGTTAGGGCCCCAGAGCTGTTAGAGCCCCAGAGCTGTTAGAGCCCCATAGGGCCCAAGAGTCATCCCAGGTTCAGTCAACTTAGCTGGGTGAGGCGCAGGTGAGCCTCTCTGGTCCTGCACACTCCTTCATACAGGGCTCAGGGCACAGGGCTCAGGGCTCAGGGCTCAGGGCTCAGGGCACAGGGCACAGGGCTCAGGGCTCAGGGCACAGGGCTCAGGGCTCAGGGCTCAGGGCACAGGGCACAGGGCTCAGGGCTCAGGGCTCAGGGCTCAGGGCTCAGGGCACAGGGCACAGGGCTCAGGGCTCAGGGCTCAGGGCTCAGGATTTTAGGGTGCACTGCCTGGCCTGTGCAGTGCCCTCACTGTGCTTCTCTGCTCCCCAGGGCTGAAGAGGAAGATGAACACCTGGAGCGGACTCTGGAGAAAAACAAAGGAAAAATGGCCAAGAAAGAAGAAAAATGTGTCCTTCAGTGATTGTCATACAAGAGATTTAGTAAACTCTGTCCGTATAATGGAGAGAAAAACACTTAAATACAGAAACCTTAAAATTCAGTAACCATTCAGTTCACAGCTGTGTAGTGTTTACTGCTTACGTTTTTTTAAAGTAGCTTTTTAGTGCTGTGTACTGAACCAAGTTTGGTTCCATCTTTTATTTTAATTTTAATTTATTTGTTTATTCAAACAAGTAAGGTACTTTTTCAATATAATATGCATCCCAGCACCAGAAAATACAAACATAAGAGCCAGAGGCATTTGATACCTCGATACTGATCAAAGGTTTTATAAAGAAAATATTTGATCCAATGGCTTTTGACTTTTACTAAAAAATCTACAGACACACAGCCTCATACTGAATGTGTTTTACTGTATAAAGGGTACATTTCTAAACGCTTTTAGGTACATTTCATCTTAAGTATTTGTTCATAATGTAGGGGGGTGTCAGTCAAGGGCAAACACTAGTGGGAAATGTAATTTTGTTTTCCTTTTTGTTATTGTAAGCAGTGTTCTATAATTTACGATTTTGTTTGACAATTTTGTTCCGTTTTCAGATGGTTTGCACATAGCTGCGAACCATTTTATGAGGGGAGAATATTGCAAAAAAATAAAATAAAACGTGTTTAGTTGTTGCTCCAACAGCCATTATCTGGCATTTAGAGACGATGTTAAAATGATTGGTGGGATTGAATGGGAGGGTGAATGAACGACCAGATTGTATATTGAATATCATGATAAATATCTTTCAAGAAAAAAAGTTACAATTCCTTTGCGAACAAGTGATTATTTATTACCGTTTGTCCATTATTTGGTCATTTACAAATGACCGTAACATCCTGACCGTGTACATTTGCTCAATTACGTTTTTTTTGTTTGTTTTGTTTTGTTTTTTTTGTTAATATTTATTGTATACTTTAAAGAGAAATATGCAGTCATGTGCAGATATCAAGGTTTCACACATCTGGTGCAACTGTATTTTTGTGTGACCAATTACCTGTTTATTTATTCTCGTGTCATAACAGTCTTCAATAAATTCCCAGTACTTTCATACTCTACTTATGTGTTGGTAGTTGCTTTGCGAAAATATTTACTCAGTGAATATAAAGCTTGAAAGGTGTAAGCTACGTATAGGCTACTTTAAAAACAACAGCAAATATACATCATGAAATGCTCTGTTATTAAGAGTGTAATGCTTAGATTGTCTTGGGTCTCCTAACTCGGGCCTTCCAGGCGGTATAGCCTATTCTTATTTAGAAAGCGTATATTATTACCAGGTTATTAATACAATAATAGAGCTCAAGTTTATTATTTAATATACCAAATAAAGTCAAAGTAAAAGCAACAAAATTTCTGCGAAACCTGCACCATCAATTCATAATTTCACAATCATCCACATTTACTGATTAGCCTATGAAGAGATTACGGGCACGTTAAAGATGTTTGTCATTTTATCAGCACCAAGATCAATTAAGTCAAGGACATTAAAGCCGTTGTATTATTCCTCTATTACGTTATAATCTTATTTTCCCATCATGCTTTAAAATAAAATACAGACCCATTGTAGAAAGATAAAAAATAAAATGGAAAGGTTTATGCGAAAACATACATTTGCACCACAACGTTGAGAAGCCCTTTACTCCTTACCGCTTTTTGGCAATTTATACATTTGTGTTTGCATGTTGGTGTAATTTAGGTTAATGCCGATTACACATTCCTGAGAGGCAGATTAGACGAAATATTTTTGTACAGAACATCTGCTTATGTGGGAAAAGGTTGAAATTATGAACCACCTCATAGCTGACCGCGGAATACCCATAGTCACAGCTCCGCGTCTCTGATTAAACTGTGAAAATAAGTTTTGACAGCTGACGTCCTCTCTGGCCTTTTTAATACTTTCAAATTAATTTAGTGAGCGCTTCTCTGCTTGGGTCCAACTGCGGGTCCATATTATGTCCCCTAAGGCGTTTTGTTTTTGTTTTTATGACTTCGTTGTTAACACCGGTGACTGTAATCTGCTGAATAGACGACAATTAATTGCGTTCGCAACCGATTACACCCGGGGAAAAAGCAGTCTCTTCAAAGGAGGCTAGGCTAACCTGTGGTAGAACCCAGTTGACGTTTAAAACCGTTTTAATAGTTTGCGTGAATTTAACCAAAGCAAGCATTACGAGGCTATATAATCTGTCGATTCAAAAAGGTGCATATGTCGTTTTTTTTGGTTAAAATCCTGCAAATATCAAAAGTGTGTTGCCTACAGAAAACCCTTGAATGAAGTTTTTTCTTTGTAAAATATCGCACGGTTACAAACCAAAGCAAGCTGTAAGGGAACTTTAAGAGCATTGACTTTATTATTAGTAGCCTTTCAGAATCGTTTGTTTGGCTATACTAGTAACCTAGGCCTACTTGAAAAAGTGGGTTTCATGAAAATCCTAAACCCCATTTTTCACGGAATAACATTACATGCAATTGTTTCGAGACTGTTGCAGGGAAGTTTTAAATAGTCCATGTAGCCTAAGCCAATGCATATAAATGAGAATTCGTGACATATATCGAGTTATGCAATAAATCCCCATAGCCTACTCATTTCTGAAATAATAATTTCACTCTCTCAGAAATATTAAAATGGCTGAAGGATCAGATACCAATTTAACATCTTCTCATAACCTCAACGCGCTAAAAGGAAGAAAATATATAGCTGGGCTAGGCTATAATCTTTTTTTCTTTTTTTTTGAGAAACTATAATCAAACCGATTCTGAAAACCCGAGTTCCAATATTAGACTATTAACAAAAATAAATAAATAATAAGTAAATAATAAAATAATTCTCATTCTTACCTGGGTAGGTTACTTTTCCCAAAAGGTTGACTGCAGTTGTAGCGAACACGAATTACACAGTCGAAAAGGAAAGACAATATCAGCATTAGTAGGCTAATATTAATGCAACACGTTTGGCACAAAATGCGTGCAGTAAAATGCAGGCATTACTCCTAAGAAGGAAGAAATACCGATCCATGTGTTGGACTGGATTAATCTCCTGTGTGTTGCGCCAGTAAATACTTTGATGTCTGCAGCGCTCACCTCGCAGGTGTTGATCAGTCGGATTTCGCGAAGCCCCTGCCATTGAATGTCCTTCCTACTTACTACAAAAAAGTACCAAGGGAAGATGTTACGGATCCTTTTGCACATGGTTCTTACAATATCGTATTTTATGCATCATCGTTTTAATAAGCACCGACAACATTCACGACCTGCTCCAATCCTGCCGGCTAAAGAGACAAAACTTTCGCCCCCCTCCCTCGTCGCAGCCCTAATCCCAGGCTTTACGAGCTCAGCATTAAGAAAATTCGACTGCAATTTGGGATTAGACAAATACTCTTATTACAAAAGGTTAGTGCTACTTGATATCTTGATACCTAAACCAGGTTGATCACAACCTCTTAAACAGACATCAGGAGTACAGAACACAAAATCAGCAGGATTGTTAAAGCAATATCTCTTTTGTGGTGTGAAGTCCATGTTGCAATTTGTCTATTTGTTAACGGCTCTTCTGTACTAAGAGTTCTACCACAGAAAATGTTCGGGGTTGCAGACTTATTATGATGGGAGAAACTATTCGCCATTTACACATTTGCTCACTTGAGGGCATAGGCCTCACTTTGCTGGTGTAAGATGCTTTAGTTTTTTTATTATTATTATTGAACGTAGTATGCACAAACACCGCTTAATACTTGCACTTTAACAACTTTTATCTATTTTGTTAAAACTTTTTTTTCTGTGGCTTTATATTTTCACTTAAACCTTTAAAAGTCCATAGCGGCACCTTAGTTCTTTCAAACGTGCATGTGTCCATGACTTTTTAGATGTATAGAAGAGCCGTGTAAATCCTGTCTTTGATTGTGTGTCCCATATAGTTTAAAAAAAATGTAATTTCGTTCGTCGGGCGGTCACTTGCTTTGAACATTAGCTCGCTTTCAGCTCCGGCCTCAATTAGAATGAGTTGATTTTGTGAGATCAACAAAAGAACCGAGCCAAGGCTTATTAGGCTCCTCAGAGCATCTCACCAAGCCTTTGAGAAACGGTTAAGGAAACAGTGCGCCCTCCATCATATTCTGTTACCGTATTTTATTGGCATTTCTTTGGGAACGGGAGGCTTGAAAGGTACTTTCTTTGATTCCAAAGCTATGATTCTTTCTGGGCTGATTTCATTTATTTTCTGGACCGGCTGAGTTGTTCTTTAATTCTTTTCACATTTCCCCTCTGTGTGTTAAAAAGACTGTCCCTATTAAACTTTGCGCAGACTGTTCTGAAATGTAATGCTAAGTGGGGATTAGTTTACTATTAATATTCATGAGATAGAGCTGCAAAAAATGAAAATAAATAAAATGGATCATTTAAACCACTGTGTTCTGGACTCTCATAGTCCGGGCCCGGTATACAGAATGTAAAAAAAACAAAAAACATTTCTAATTGTGTTCTATCATTTTATCATAAACGTACATGATTTATTTTTGTGTTAGATAAAAACTACAGGCCTCTGTTTTTGTCATCCGTCCTTGATACGAATTTGCAGTTCAATTTAATCTTACCATTTTAAATTCCCCTCTAGACAACTGAAAAAAACCGAACCTCTTCAAGTTGCAACCCGTTACCTAGCATTATAAATTTTAAAAAAGGATAAATTACCTTATACATCATTTATATTATACCACTTTTTTAATTAACTGTAGCACAGGCTATAATTTACAATTTAACATTTTGGCGCCCTCAATGCCAGATAATTAATGCTATAATATGTATAGCTCTCTTATAGGCCTATTGCGCATTTATAAACGTGTAATGGATGCTTTAAATTTAACGTAAAAGTAAGGTACTTTTGACAACATCTCACTGATTTTCTTTACCAAATTAAAATGGCAGCACATAAAAAACCGGTAAGATGCTGGCGAACAGACTTTGGATAGGCTATGTTTTTCTACCTAAAATAAAAAATACTAGCCTATACATGAATATGTATTACTATATTTGGAATTTTCATTTAAGGCGAGCAATCTTATATTACGGTTTAATTAACTCCAGAAGTGTGGCTACACAATAACTGCAAATAAAATAAATATCCTGTAGACTGAGGGGGGAAAATAAGAAGGATGATATAGTATACTACATTGCGTGATTTTAACGGGTTTCCGCATTTAACGCCTATACATGTATATTTCTAGTTTAACCAATTGATCGTTGTGAAACATTTATTTCCTGTATATGTCGAATATTTTATCTTTCTTTTTAATCCGTCCGGTCACTCCGCAGGTTTATGTTGTCGTCGGTCAAGAGAGGAGGGGCTTTTACGCAGTTCTGAGCAATGAGTGGCTGCTTCGACGGTCTGTTTTAGAGAGGGCGCGCAGCGATTGGTTGGAGTGGGCGGTTCCGCAGGTGTCTTACGCTCATAGAGGGACAGGGTAGAGAGAAGGTGATCAATCTCAATCCGTCTACATTAGCAATCACCTAAACAGAGTACCAGACATATTCGAGTAGTCAAATGCAATCAGCTTGATTTATTTGGCTGTAAATCCTGAAAACATTCAGTGACTGATACAGTGAAACTACCACAGACCACGCGCAAGATACCAGCACCGGCACACCTGCATTTTAAAATACTTTTTATTTCTTTTGTCTATTGGCTACTTGTGTGCCATTCAACCGTGTCGCTTTCCAGAAATCTTCCACTGGTGGATATTTATACAGAGACACGTATTTCAACAGACAGGAAAAAGAGGGAAAGAAGAGAAAAGGAAGGAGAAGGATAAAAAAGGTAAGTTCTGGTTCCCCTCGTAGCGATTATTGTCGTGAAGTTTTTGTATCCAGTATTTTTGTCACACCACTGTGGAAGCGCATGCTTGAGCTTCGAAGTGCAAAACGCCTCCCCTTCCTGAGTTCGTTGTGAAAAATGTAACTCGTGCTTGCTACTTGTTTTACAAGCGGCGATATATTGAAATAATGCGTATAGTATGATACAGAGATCACCGCAAGTTGAACAAAAGCATTTACTTGGAGATGAGTCGAGAAAGTTTTTTATTTACGTTTTAAATTTTTATTTTTTCTTTTCTATGTGGCACTTTGGATGCAATACCATATAATTATCAATTCATTTTTCCTGGAAATTGCTGGCACCAATTTCAAGTAAGATTAAATAAAACGTATCCAACAAGCGAGTGTGCCTGGATGGGGCTGATTTATATTTTTATTCTCATGGAAATGAATAATTTTGAGCCCGATTGCCCATTAAGAATGTTGAATGTACTTAGTAGATAATTGGAGAGGCGTGTTTTTGGTTTTTGTTAATTTATTTTGCTGATAAGACCCCTTCTTTAAATGGTCTCCCTGGAGGTCTAATCTAAATTGTAATTGAGTTCATTTGCACGGCGCTCTCCTTTTCAATCTGTCCTGCAGAGCTGGAAATGTAGTTTGAGCAACGTCAAAATACACAGCAAACTCCAGGTTTACTTTTCTCAGCAAGGGCCCAGATAGTATCTTCGTCAAAAGATGTAGAGAAAATTCCCTTCATCCTTGTTAAATTATATAATTTACAATCGCATTTGTTGTATCATGCGCTAATAAAATTGCGGAAAGTATAGTTCTACAGTATGAGAAAGCAGTTCCCCTAGAAACTATACATATTGTTTTTTCTTCCGCAACCTTAACTGCTAGATCGGTTTAGGGTCTCATTAGCTACATTTATTTAATTTCCATATAGCATTCAATTGTCAGATTCAACCTTGTAACAGAATTGGTTTTAAATTAATCACAAAGATATTCACGGTGAAAAAGCTCCAGGAAATGGTTTATGAAAAAATATATTACACATTGCCCTAATCGGGAAGAAAGCTGAATACTCAAAATAGGCCTAAATGCGCGTCAAGATTTGGGGGAAATCTATTTGGGTTATTCGGCCTTCATAATTTGGATTATATATATATATATATATATATATATATATATATATATATATACATACACCTTACCTTGGCTAAATACAATTTTTTTATTTACAACCTAAAAAGTGATGTAGGAATATATTGGCCACTTTGAGATTTTGGATGAACACGCATAGAAACTCGTAAAATGAATTCGTGGAGTTAATGTAAATTAATGTGGAAGACAGCAACAAACGCCAAATGAATCAATTTTTAAATCAGAATTATTTGTCTGTTTGCTACAGACATTCACTTGTTTATGTCCATTCCGAAAAAAGTTCTCATGATTTATTTTTTGGGTTTTGGAAATGTGAACGCAGCTTAACATAAGCTATGCATGTGAGTTTCCTTGAGATCATACAAAAAAACAAATAATTGGAATCAGATAATTACAAGTAGTTTCTATATTTTAGGAAAACATATATAGCTTATAGACTACAGTAAATTCTACAGACACGAATTATGTAAACGGCTTAAAAACACACACTCGTGTAAAAATGCACCTGGTATATTTCAAGAAACAAATTAAAGATGCAATGGACACGAAAGCAATGCATTCCTAAATAGTCTGATAAAATAATTTCAGAAAATGTAACTTGCAAGTGATATTATTTAAACTTTGTTTTTCTGTCTACAGATTCTGGTTGTGGATAAATACTACTAATAATGATAATGATAACTGTAATAATGATAATTAATGGAAGTATTTCAGTCCTTAATTACATCTATATTTATTACAAGTGATATTTTATTCTATTTTGTATCATTTTAAATTTTGCATGCAAAAATTGTGTAAGGAGTCTTATTTTTTTCGTATCTAGAGCAGGTAAGTATTTTATGATGACCCCCCCAGAGGCATTGTAAATATTTCATTGTAAATACTTGATGATTGCTCATATTTAAAAGTCGTGAATAATTTTAGGGCCAGTGGTGGTTAGATAAAATAGCCTTTGTAGCAATTTAGCAAGTTTTCCTGTTGATTTTACACTTCATCACTCATACATCTCTGTAACTTTAAGTAAAATTAGTTTTAGTTTGTTTTTCATTTTCGTTCATTTTAAAGGCATGCTGTAGGCTGTTATTTGCCGTTTTCCTTTGAGATAAAGCGCGTCCTTTCTCGTCCATTTTAGTCTTTATTGTGGCCCTTTCCCCGTCAAACTGCAACATCGGGGGAAATCGAACTACTGGCAAGAACTGGGGGGACCCGTGACTGCCTCTAGCATGATGTCATACCTCAAACAGCCCCCGTACGGCATGAACGGCCTGGGGCTTAGCGGTGCGGCCATGGACCTCCTCCATCCATCAGTAGGATACCCAGGTAATATGCGCTGAAAACTATGCCAAATGCAATCTGAAAATATGCAATGTACTCAGAGTCGATGCCTGAGAATTTACTTTGCGGTAATTAAAAATTATACCATTGTAGCTTAGGCTATATAACAAAAGCTAGTTTTAATGATGTAGGCCTCAGTTCCATTTTGACGCTGTTTTGAAAACGATTTTTTTAGGTGTATGTCTATAAAGGCTTTCCCCGCTTCCCAGTAGCCTACGTTCTGCATCTTTGGGACTAGTGATAGGCCTATTTGGGAAAGTGCGATATTGTTTAGGATTTTTTAGAACAATTTTCTCTTAGTTTTCAAACTAACTGACTGTTTTGCAAAAATAGAATATCTAAGCTGCGCACAAAAACAATTTAATGATACAATGTAATTATCATAATGCATGATAAAACCTAATGTTGATCTCACTGTCAGCAGCGTTTGTTAGTGGTTAAAATACATTTTGGCTCGTGTTTTTAAAAAAACTTTGTGGATAGGCCTTTATTTTATTTTTGCTGGCCTGAACATTCCAGACTATTTATATGCAATAATTATGCTACTTTTCCCTGTTAATAGAATAGTTAATAGAGTAGCTTATTTGTAAATCGCTCAGTTCGTGTTCCTAACTTTTATTCTATTTGTTTCAGCGACGCCGAGAAAACAGCGCCGAGAAAGGACTACATTCACGCGCTCACAGCTGGACGTATTGGAGGCGCTCTTTGGCAAGACGCGCTATCCAGATATATTTATGAGAGAAGAGGTTGCTCTGAAAATTAATTTGCCCGAATCCAGAGTCCAGGTATTGATTATTAGCCTATAATAATACTACGTCATCACTTGCACTAGGTTAGGGGTTCTCCTCAAGGTGTTCGGCTCTTGTTGGCCATTTTGGATTGTAGACTGCGCAGTGGCAAATGCGTCACATCTATGCAGTAAGTTTAGTTGAGATGTACTTTGAACAAAAACGTATTTGCAGTTTTAAGCCTGTTTGTGTCGGGGATCACGCGCGCTCAGGCGGCCCGCTCAGTGGCCCCCTCTTGTGCTGCATTTTTGCAAATATCGGATGAAGCAGAACAATAATCTCCACCGCAGCGACCACTGTGAATGTATTTTCTTCGGATTCTCTAAATGCTTTGTTCCATGTAGCGATTTTTACGCAACCCATTTAAAGTGAACATGCGATGTTGCACAGATAAAATGGATGCTCTGTTGATTATAGTTAATGTTGCTGTTTTTTATTTTTTATTTAACCCATAGTTTATTCAAATTTCAAACTCTTTGGATACTTTGGATAATCTGTCCCGATAAATTGTATCTGATTTTATAACCGTTTGATTTTGTTCATTATGTCCTACGAAAGTGACTCGATTTATCAAAGATGAATCTTGACAAACTAAATGTACATCCGTTATCTAGTTATACATTTAACTTGATTCTCTGTGAGGTTTTTCAAATGCAGGCTACCAATAATTTGATATGCACATTTTTGTGAATCTTAATTCAGACCATTGCATTCGGACAAACAATCACGCAGCCTATTTACTACCCAGTCATTATGTCCTCAGAATGCATGCTGAAAAAGTTCTGAATAAGTAGACCCATTTCAAACTATTAAATTACTCAACTCTGAGGAGAAATTCAATAGCGTGTTATCTACATGGTACACTATGAAATTAAACCTCATGGAAAACAGGGGCCCTGGATGCAAGCTAATGATTTTGTTGACAATTGACCGCGTTGCTTTAATTATATATGTATCCTTCATTGCACATTCCACTTCCTAAGAAATGTTTAATGGGACGTTACGCGAGGATTATTATTATTTTTAATTTAGGTTTTTAAAACTGGCTTGTGGTTTACATTTTTCTAGGTGTGGTTTAAGAATCGTCGGGCCAAGTGCCGACAGCAGCAGCAGAGTGGCAGCAGCGCGAAGGCGCGTCCGGCCAAGAAGAAGTCCTCGCCTACCCGCGAGAGCACGGGGTCGGAGAGCAGCGGCCAGTTCACCCCGCCTGCCGTGTCCAGCAACGGCTCCTCCTCTAGCTCCAACTCCTCCAGCAACAACGCCGGCATTAGCAGCACTTCTACCTCCATCAGCACGCCCGTCTCCTCCATCTGGAGCCCCGCCTCCATCTCCCCGGGCTCCGCCCCTCCGTCCGTCTCCCTCCCGGAGCCCATGCCAGCCACCAATACCTCCTGCATGCAGCGCTCCGTCTCAGGGGGCACGGCGTCCTCCTACCCGATGTCCTACAACCAGACCACGGGCTACAGCCAAGGCTATCCCACCCCGTCCAGTTCCTACTTCGGCGGAGTGGACTGCAGCTCGTACCTCGCGCCCATGCACTCTCACCACCACCCGCACCAGCTCAGCCCCATGGCCCCCTCCTCCATGTCGGGACACCCGCACCACCACATCAGCCAGTCCTCCGGGCACCACCACCACCACCATCACCACCACCAGGCCTACAGCGGGGCTGGCCTGGCCTTCAACTCTTCAGACTGCCTGGATTACAAAGACCAAACCGCCTCCTCTTGGAAACTCAACTTCAACACGACGGACTGCTTGGACTACAAAGACCAGGCCTCCTGGAGGTTCCAAGTTTTGTGATTTCCTTTTTATTTTGGAAATTTTTTTTTTTTTTTTTTGATAGTGTGGTGATTAAAAAAAAAGAAAAGAAAAAAGAATCATAATCCATGAACTTCAAAAGTTAACATATAGTTAGACGTTCACCAACTTGACGTTTTTTTAAATCCCTTTTAAGAAATTTAAAACTAAAAAAATACCCAAATGGACAGCTGTGGACAAGCTTTGCCGTGTTTTGTTTTGTTTTTTACTTTTATCAATGAAGAATTGTACTGAAAGGCCAATGGACGACCTTAAATGCTGGACAAGTTTTAAAGTGTCATTTTAACCAAACTTCAGTGAGCACCATTTCCACAGTTCCCTATATGTGCTCATCTCTTCTTATGACAAGGAGTACTATACTATTCCCACACACGAATTGTCAGCCCAATGCTCTGATTACCTCCACCCAAATCAACTTGTATAATTTTTTTCATAAACTTGTTATTTTTAGGACGAAAGAGATTTTAGTCAGCTACATACATGAGCTGAAATGTGTAAATAAGTAATTGGGTCAGTTACAGTGGCCGCATTTAGTTGGTGTTACTGGGTTTGAAATTGTTTTTAAAATATTAAGACAAAAAAAAAAAGATTATCCTCCCAAATTCTCTAAATATCGATTAGGAAGTGAGAAGAAAGCAATCGTTTTGACACATTTTTTGTTACCTTGAATCTCAAAAATAGAACAGTCAAGTGAATTTATAAACATGTGTTATTGCCCCAGAAAATAAAATACAACGGAGAAACTGTAAAATGATATACATAATTGGATTTTCATTCAAGCTGCTGTTTCTAAATTATATATTACATACACGTTTTATCTAGAACACGATAGATATTGTCTTTGATGTTGACGACTATTTTTCATGGCAGCACTTGGCATTTTTTTTGAGTTCCTCTTTAATTGATAGAAGCGAATTGGAAATACGATTTCAATACTCCAGTGAATTGTTGAATGTATTTCAGGCGACGGCCCCTTACATTCTTGTCCATACAATAAAGATCAACTTAACGATTTGTTCCTAGTGGTTTTTGAGTGTTTTTTCCTCCATGTGGTATTTAACACCCAGGTATATTAAAACTATATTTCAAGATATTCTTAAGCGCAGATATTACCGAGAATATATTAGAACACGACAGAGCTAACTTTTACGCTTACCTGTCGTTTTAACATTGTGTCATTAATTTCAGACAAACAGCAAGCAAGAATAATGACTAAATGTAATGTAAAGATGAAGACAAGTTTATCATAGAATTCGCTGTCTCTCTTGTTTTGTAGAACACGATTATCCCTCTGGACTGTTTTGGGATATTTGGGTAGTTTAAAAAACAACAACACATTGGTATGTGATCTGACGAGGAACTGAAACCGATGCGAGTTTTCGTTTCGTCGGGTCAATCGTAGGCTATTTTCATTTGTGACAAATATTTCATATTCTATGCTCATGGGTTTTGTGGCGACTTTTCCCCCCTTTGGGGTGGGTGTTGAACAAAACATTGTCTAAGCACACAATACATAATAAGGGTTTAATTATTCAGACTGTAGCCAGTCTGTTCATGCCCCAATTCATTTTTAATGCTTCCTTACAATGCTTTTTTTTCTTTCGATTCGAATATTTATTTACAGTGTAAATACCATTCCAACATTTATGCCATTTTGCACGGGGGACGGACTCTTTTTTTCCAAGCAATTAAGTACTTTCTGTGCTTTTGACTTAATGGTAGGCTACTGGGCACCAACGAGGCTAATTGAATTGAAGAATATAAAAGCGTTAATTTGCGTGCGTTTCTAATAAACTGAACTGAAGTAGATTATTGCGGACTCTTACTGCGTAATTAAAAGGGTGGAGCCAGGTTAATGGGTCAAATGTAGAGGAGGCGAATATTAGAGAAGAGAGGTCCCTGCCGGGCATTTGCTCATTAAAAATAGAAAAGGTCAGACGGGCCTGGCAACGGTGTTTAGAGGTACAAGTTAAAACAGTAAGGACATACTCCGCCCGTCACTAAATATTTGAAAAAGGAAAGAAAGCAGTTGGCTGAGCCTAGATTAATTCAAACCAACACGATATTGCTAGCCTATATTCATCGGAATCCTCACATTTATTTAAAGAGACTCACACCAACAATACAATTATATAATTTGCTTGCTTATTGCATGTCTGTAAAAGAAAATTAGCAAAAAAACAAAACAACTAGGACTAAATTAGTTTTAATATTCTGAGACGACGCCTGCTTTATGATTAAAAATGATTTGAAAGCTCCTGTGCAATCAATACGGTAAACACAAAGCGAAGTAAAGTGAGTCAACATATTTGCGGAACACAGTCAGATTGCTGTTTCGCATCTTTTTAGATGCTCATTGTAATGTTTAATTTTGTTTATTTTAAGCACAAAAAAGAAAGCCGGACAAATTCGCACGATTTCAATTAACATCAGTCAGTTTTCTTTGTGAGTTAATTATTAATTTGTTCCAGCTGAATAAATAAGGTTGTCTAAACAAGCAGCCCACTAGAACACAAAATGTGTTTGCTTTACGATGTTAGCGTTGAGACCCCCTAGGCGCTATCAGTGGGCGACTGCCACTTCGAGTAGGTTTGCAAACACCCCTGATTTTTTCGAATTTGCATCAAATGAGGTAAAATAATCTTGAAGTCTATGAATTCTGGTGATTGTGACCCCACAAAGAATACCTGACCTGAGATCACAAACGACTTTCCTATTTCCAGACAGGAAATGTAATATATACTACATACTCATAATTTAACACTAAAAACATTCCAAAACAAAATAGTAGCCTACTAGATATAACGTTCATAATACCAGCCAGCTTTTGTTCTCCCACTGGCAATGCTGACGGCGTATAGGACTAATATTTAAGTCAAGCTGCTAAAAGTTTCCATGAATGACCGGCATCTTTCTGGTAATATATATCAATATTAATAGGCCTACTTTAGTGAGAAGTGCTCTGATAATTTAAATTCCAACTGAGAAATAGATTGGGTCCCGTCACCTGTTTGGGAAGTTTCTTAATTCATTTCGATTATCGTTCAGTACAAGGTTTATAAAATCGAATATGTAACGCAGCTCTTAAATTTGGCGAAATGTGCGATTGTTCAGATGTTGTTATCAACATGTGAAGCCTATGCGCGCACAATCTATATAATCATCTAATGGTTGGTTATTGCATATTCTATATGACAAAAATCTATAAGCGTTTCTCTTTTTTTGCAGTGAATGATTAAGATAACCTTCTTGATATTCAATGGCTCTTGAAATCCTATTTACCGTTGGCAGATATCACTAATAAATGTTGCTTTATTAGTCATATCTGCCAACGGTAAATAGGATTATCAAGTGGGGAAATTCGTATTTCTTCATATTCACAAATGCTGAGAACTGAAAAAAAAACCGGAATCATCTTACTTTAAAACATAACTAGATTTAAAGTAAGGGACTTAATCGATCGCAAATTCTCAAGCCAGACTATGAACTGAGATATGAGTAAGTTTGCGAGGCTCTTCCATCAGAAGCACTCCTTGTGCTATTAGCTCATTTGTCCTACATTTCTGAAAGGAAAGTTCGCATGAGGATGATATGTTCAGAAACCCAGCGTTACTAGCCTAATTGATATGAAAATAGCTTATCAATGTACAGCGGGTAACGCATACAACTAAGAACCTGTTTGATTGGTCCAGAAGCTCAGTGCAGTTTCTCTAAACATGTGCGAGTGTTGTTAGATTAAGGGTTACAATTCTTGCTGCATAGTCAGGTATAAAAACAAAACGAGGAAGCATCATAACAAAATCGGGTTTTTTCTTCTTCTGTAGCCTACGTTCTATCACTTTATAAACCTTGTTTCGTGCCGATAGTGTCAGGTAAAAATTATTATAAAGTGACTACATGCTTTTTTTTTGTGTCGAAGGATGTGTATAGAGATCATGATTAGCATTTTTTCCCCAGCGCTTCTTATTAAAGTGTGGATGTATTTATTGTAAACCAGTTATCCTGAGCAGGAAGAAATCCTTTGATATCTGCACGTGTGCTTTATTTTGCCTATCCGTGCCAGGGGCAGCAGTGTAGACACACTCGATACGTCGCTGTGCAGTTGCACCTTGCCCAAGTGAAATCCTTCGAGAAATGTTCTTGTGGAGGAGGTCAGAACCGACAGGTGGTGGAACACACCGCACAGGTTTAGCCTAAACGTGCTCGTCACAACTCCACTCTACAAAGATGTTTTGTAAAATGTAGATGCAATGCAGTAACGTAATTTATATATCTATTTATTTTTGTGTTGTCGTTTGGGACCTATTACCCTGCAGTGCTGCCAGTGCATCACATTTAAATTGTGCGTTAGCAGTCTCAGCCGCAATAATTATCTGTGATGGAAAAAAACATTTCCAAGACAAGAAGGGTCATTTGATTTCAACACCTCATACTGTATTCACAATTCATTATACAAGTTGTGAAAATCTAGAGTGGCTGCTAGCACATTCATATTTCCAAAAGATGCTTAACGCCCACTTGTTTGTTTTGTCCGTAAAAAAAATACGGGCAAATAAATAAACGAATACATCTCCAAGCATAGTGGTGATCTATATTCAGTCCTTGTTAGATTTGGCCAACTTGTTTGTTGAAAACAAGTTTATGTTCTCTCATAAACCCGATCAACACAATGCAGATTTGGCTTATTTCCATTTGCTTTGTCTTTTAACTCCCGGTTTTCCACAAACGGCTTAGCTTCGGTAGCCGGATGCCTTCAAGAAAAGCCGAAAGAATCCACTGATCTCACCTGTTCAGATTGAACCTTTTTCCTGAAATAATTAGCCAAACACCACATTGCAGAAAATAAAAATATTAGTTCATCCAACCAATAATGTGGCATTTACTCTACTGGCCATACATACCTATGAATATCTGACATGAAGTGGCCTTAGCAGGGTAAATAATCTCTCAACAGACATTAAAATAGTTCAATTCAAGGGTTGCTGTTGTGATTGGGGAAAAAAATGAATACAGAGGGGTACCCCATGGACCAAGTTTGAGAACCCCTGAATTGCGGAAGCAGCCTGCATCCCACCAAGGATTGACAGAGGCTTGGTCCACATCCCTGACCTGGAGCATCTGCCCGTGAAATCCAAACTCAAAGGCATTCTATATCCAATCATAAGTTATGGCTACAAGTTTGTTCTCCATCTTCAGACTGCAAACACCCCTCAATGGCTTCTGGTGGCCGCCCGCATTCTATTGATGCCTCACAGCGGCACACCAAACAGCAGTAAACAACAGTATCTTCAGACAATGACTACATAACACACTCCAACCTGACCTCTCTGTTCAGCTTCTTCTGGTCAGCTGACCGTTCATCTCTCTGAGCTCCCAGCATCCTCTCCTCACAGCCACCAGTCTTCAGAACAACCTGCTCCAATCAGCCAGGACTCATGAAGGCAGACTCACTGGCTGTTTTCTGCAAATGTCTGAAGACTCACCATGTCAGACTACACACCGATGCTTTCATATAACAACTAACCCTCTCTTTTTATCTCACAGGACTTAAGGCATCCATCTTGATGGTGGCACTCATGATTGTACCAATCTTTAGCTCTATTTTCACTTGCCATGTGAAATGTACTGTCGTGAGTTTTTTGCGTATATGCCTATTATTCTATAGCATGTTTTTTGTAATTTGGATGTTGGCTGCAAAGTTCTGTACATTGTGCTTACAACTGATTTGCATTCATGATGCATGCATTTATGTTCTTTTACATTGTATGTCACTCTGCTGAATGAATCTAATAAATGGGACATTTCTGGCTGAGGTAAATTTTTTGGGGTCAGGCAGAGGTCATGTGCCAAACAAGGTGTGGTCGGGAGCAAAACTGGGTGTGGTTATGTACCAAAGTGAGTCGTCCACAAAGGCCTGAATCGGCTCAGAATGTTTTTTTCCCCGATAACCTTCCTTTGATACAGAAGATGAAATTCAAACGTCCATTTTGCCCAGTATGATGCGTTTGGGTTATTATTAATTTAGCGGACACTACTCATTTGGCAGTCGCGAGCTGTGTCCCTTCGTACTATTATAACTATTATATATACTATTATATAATATAATGCACTGCCTGTGCGGAGAGGGTTCTTTTCTGTTCAGGTGGAATGTGGAGTTTTCTGTTAAAACAAGGTTTCAGCTGATCTACTAGAAGCAAAAATAAGTTTTTGGTTGAGTCGTCACTAGGAATTGTTTCCGGAGACGTGGCTCCCACATCCTGTAGTTTGAGACCAGTACCTGCAGCGTCGAGGACTGCTGGTGCAACTGTACGAACAGACAGGCGTCGACTGCAGTGCTTACAGGTGTGCCTTCTGTGCCACTCTTCTTCTTATGGGTAGGAAGAGAAGAACGCAGAGAACACACTGGCCATTTTTCTATTTCTGTTTAACTATGAGGCACCAAAAAAGCAACTTAACTTCGTAATTTGTGTTCAATTGCAATATGCCATCGCTAACATCACTCCCATTCGGCATGGGGATTTGAATGACCATCTGAGAAAAGTTCAAGAAAACAAGGATTTTATGGTCTCGCAACTCGCACTGTAAACAAACGAAATCTGAGTGAATCAAAACGAGTTAATCTGACTCCTTAAAAAGTTCAGCAATATATCTCTAATCCATATGATGTTAAAATGTAATGGTGTGGATTAAGCTAATGCAAACATCTGCTTTTGGATCATATGTAATAATACCAGATGGCGGGTCTCAATATAGCAGCTGCGGTCATAATAATCTGCATGTTCACAAATCGTATGCGTCTTAGTTTTAAGTGCTACACGAGACGTGATTTGCGCACTGATTTTAATTTGCTTTCCAATGTGCGTCGTTTGTGATTTAAGTCTACCCAGGAGTCTGGCCCGGATGTCGAACGTTAGCGACATCCAGGTACAGCGTCCTACGTTCTCTTCCAAAGCCTCTTTCAACAATTGTTATGACACCAGAAGTGAATGATGGATGCCGCTGTATAGCTATTAATAACGGAGGTTACCGTTACAATCTCAGTAAAGATACAGGAAATAGGCATATAGCATGTTTAATAGTCAATACCTCTTCCCCTGTCCAGAAACTGACATAAACCGATTTCCCTTTTCTAAAGCTGATGGCTTCAGAAAAAAACGACAAAGAAAAACAAAAACGCCAAAACATCCTTCCTGATCTTCTGTCCATTTCCAGCATCACTTCTTGTATATTTCATATGAAAATCCTCTTAGAATGCAAAGTAAATAGATTACGATACAGTGGAGGATTAAGGATCACCGGGTGCTGTCACGGTAATCCCGAGCACGGGCCGTCAACAGTTCTGACACGGCCGTGGCTGCCGTTCAGGAAAACGGCTCCAGTTCTTAAAAGGCCCGCGTGCGTTTCTTTCGCGAATAACTCTCACCCCATAATCTCATAGAAACGGAAATATTTCCTTTTTTTTCCCCTGGCTATGCAGCGTCACTGAAAATAATAACTAGGTGTCAATCCGCTAAATATTGAATAGAGTAGGCTATATTCAATTGTGGGCCTTACTGGCAGATTGACACATTTTAACACAGGAGCGTGTGATCATTTAAATCATCTTGACAAAACGGATATTAAAGTACAAAACGAATATTTGTGCAGAACACAGAATTCCATGTTCCATGTTCATATTTTGGGGAAAACATTCTACAAAGGTTACACTAAACATTGGTGCAGTGTGCAAACGTTTCCCGTTTAAACTACTGCATAATTACAGGTACAAACACACCACTAATCAGAACAAACAAAAACAATAATTAAAGATTGCACTGAAAAAATATCTTTATTATGCATAATGTTTGCAAACATTTTTTCGTATATAAAAAACATTACCTAGAATCTTAAAAACATTAATGTCGGGTCATATAATATTATTCTGCTGATTTCATGTTTAATCAAATAAAGTCAGTTTTATTAATTTCCGAGCTTTTCATATAGCCTATTGTGAGAAGCGGCCACGGGCACGAGTTTGGCATGCGCACTTATTGCTTATTGCCCCTAATGGAATAAGGCAATTTATTACCGTTTTACTCATTGACCATTGACACTATCCAAGTCACACGATCCTAACGTTCCAGCGTTAATTTTAAAATGGCAAAATGTTATTATTTCTAAAATATTTATATTCAAATAATACATTTTTACGCAAACTATCATAACATAAAACAAAAAGTACTCCTTGTTTTATAAAATGTTCGCCTATACATTTATTAAAAGAAAAAGCAAGTGGCTGTTTAAACTAAACCAAAATGGACAACTTTCAGTGTTCCGGTTTCTCCAGTCACCTGTAACAAAAGAAGTGTAAATTATGTAAATTATGTTTAATTGAAACACATTAATTGACATTCACGTTTACCTAATGTGGCCTGAAGCACAAGACTAGTATTAGCAGCAGCAGATGTAGTAGCAGTAGCAGTAGTAAGCCATTAGTTGTAGTAGCAGTAGCAGCAGCAGTAGTAATAGTAGTAGTAGTAGTAGTAGTAGTCTAGTAGTAGCAGTCTAGAATGTATGTAACCAGTTGTACAAAAGAAAAACAGTCTATTACCTGATCCTCGCTGGCATCAAGGTTAAATTCTTTATTTAAAAAAAAGAAAAAAGAAAACCCATTAGTTTCACAATTTCTAATTACCATCAATAAGTGAACACTTTTCCTCACAAGAGTATAAAGCTGCGCGTGTGTGATAAGGGGGTGAGTACGCTAAGGGAATACTGTGGAAAACCCCTCTAGAAATGTAAATCCCCTGATGTTCGGCAGCATCGATTAAATGATATGCGAAATAGGAGGGAATATGCGAAATATAATCTTGAAAGTTCATTCATATCTACACACTCTTCTCGGTTACCGATACAAACATGGCCTCTCACTCCTTGGGCTACAGGCCCACTTTACTGTGGGGATTACAAGCACTTTCTTGGTCGGGATGATATAATCCAAAAACATTGCCACTTTCGGTTAAATAAACACCGCGCGGATATAGAACTGCAGTCGTACAGTTTCACAGATATATCAAACACAGTTGAGCTGTACCCCACAGTCGACCTCTCTCACCTATTTGTTTCTACAAACAGGCAAACGCACACGAATCAGGCACGTTTTCATGACAAAATCAGTGCGACAAAATCAGTAAAATGCATTTGAAAATTAAACACTATTCCTGTTTTAGGCGACGCTCTCTATTTTACCTGGTAGAACCACCTGCCACCCGCTTTAAAGCGAGAGACTGAGAGCTTTTCATGGACTGAGACGTTTATCATCACATTAGCTTCTCCTGGGAGACCTATCCCAAAGCCAGAAAATGTACGCGTTGCGCTTTTGTGATTGGATAAGCATTCCCCAGAGCTTCTGCAGCAGAGGCTGGTGTCTCTTGGAAAGGCTCCTGTGCAGGTCGACCGCCATATAGGCTACACCATTTACGCCATTAAACATCGCGTCTATTATTGTATTAACATAGAATAGGCCACTAATAAGTAGCTAAAGGTAATTAGAGCGCCCAATTCGGTTTTGGAGACGTTTCACTTGTATCCATTCTACAAGTGTATCGCGGCATAGCCTACAGTACTACACATCATCGCGAGCAGAGGCTACCCCAGGACTCACCTGCTTGTGCCCAATCCCAGGTGTCAACACCTGGCACAACTCCGGGAAAGACGCCATCCAACCGTCTGGTCTGCTTGCCTCTACCGGCAGCTCTGATACCAGAAAAATAAATTGCATACACAAGTAAAAGACTGCGCAGCAATCGCTATTTCTTCTTTTTGCATTACTCTAAATCAAATATCCAGTGCAAAACAAAGATAAAAAGTTTAACTGAATATGAAAGATGGGTGCGACTTTGTAAAAATAAAAATAAACATAAATATAATTGTTAACACTTTACTTTCCTCTACTAGAATGCGCCATCCACACACATACATTTGACACGGAAAAAACAAAAACTTTAGAAGTAAAATGTTTGGGAAGTTGCATTGTACAGCCCTTATAACAGGTGGGTGTAGTTGCACAGTTATTTTATCATGACTATCATGGTTTATGTTTAACCCCTTATACTATTTTACAGGTTGTTTAACATTCTGAAAACAAAGTTATCATATCTCAACGATAGTTTGACTTTCTTTAAAATTGTGTTTTTTCCAGCTGTGTGTCCTATAGAGACTACAGGATTTTGCTTGGATCATTTAAAAATAAAAAATAGTAAAGCTGCACAAATGTATGAATGTATATAAAATATGAATGACGGGAGAGCATATATGCGACAGGAAGGAATTACAGTTTTGGGTTTCAGTTGCTTTCCTGATGAAATTATACTATTTGAAACATTTTTTTTTTTGCTGTAATTTCTATTAGCTACAGTATATCAGGATTTTTTTAAACGCCCTGAATGCCACTCCATAAATGAATGTGCGTTTTGCGCATGATTAATAGCCAATAAATGACAAACTAACCGAGATTATTTAATTAAGCACAGACTGTGACTAAATACACAACCGGTAGTTTTGAGCAAAGGCTAAATCACTGTCATATGCAATGACCTGAAAGTCAGTGCCTTTTATATCATAATTACTTTTATTTTATTTTTTCTTTGTGTGTGTATGTATTGTTAAAAAGGATGCATCTGTTGACTCTTGGCCAGGTCATATGTATGTCAATGGGGCTTTCCTGGTCAAATAAAGGAGAAATAAGTCATGCCACAGAGGGAGAGAAATACAGGCTACACAACCATCAATACGTAGATTTGAATAACATCTTTTAAACTACATTTAGCATCGCCTGGTAGAGATTTAATGGAGCCGGTGGTTAGCCTAGCCTCAGCACAGTTTAATTTGAGGCCATGTGTGGAGTTCAAAGCCACGAAATCCAAAATGAACCCACATCACTTCCAGTGAAACCCAGATGAATTTGAATGCAGATCTGCACTGCTGACTAAATCTAAAGCCTACAGTTGAATAAACTAAGCAGGGGACAATCCACCTTGCAGCAATGCAGGGTTAAGGGCCTTACTCAAGGGCCCAGCATTGTATTATTGTTGTAGCTACACCAGGTTTGAACCACCGACTTTCCGGGTCCCAGTCATGTACCTTAACCACTAGGCTACAGGCTGCCACATCAGAGTGATCCCACTTTCATTAATGAGATTAAAGGTGACTTAAATATTTTATTTCTTTGGTAATGTAATTGATGACGTAAATATAAACCCCCCCGCTCCCCCCAATCCCATTCCACTATCCATACAACACCGCCCGTTTGGTGAATAAAAACTCACTAAAAAAGTCACTCCATGACTGTGTAAGAGACGGGCGGGGGCAGCACTGGTAGAATCCGCTGGGCTGTGGCCCAGACTGCGGCCCTCGTCTCTGTCCCTGTACAGTAGGGCTTTCAGAGCCGCGGAGAAGGCCTTCTGTTCTGTAGAGCCAGCACACAGCTGAAATAATGCTACTTCTCCGTCTCTCTAAGCCTTATTGGCTCAACATAAGAAACAATGAAACTTCTTCTGAGACCAGATTAGGTTGGGTAAATAAAATAAAAAATGGAGAGGGCTGGGGGGGGGGGGGGTATGGGGGGGGTATGGAGGGGATTGTCTTTCCTTCAGCTCCCATTATCTTTCCTAAAGCATCTTGATCAGCTTTCTTACATACGGTCTCCGGAGCTGGGAGGACCTGTAAACCGGGGTGTTTTTTGGCAGCCAAATTGCCGTAACCCTCTTACTTTATGTTCTAAAAGAGCTTAAGTCGGCCCATCCTCTTTGGGCCGCCTCTGTTTAAATTGGCCGATACAGGGAGGATTTGAGATAGATCGCGGGAGCTTAGCGCGAGATGGAGTCACCACAGAGCCCGGCAGTTGTACAGTCAACAGCCATGAAAAGCCTATAAGGATAAAAGAACAAGACCGTTTTTTATCTAATACATACAAATCCACATAAATACTCAATGTGTTAGCGGGGGGAAAACTCCACCACCCCGTTCTGAACTGAAACAGATCAAGGCTTCTGCGCATTCTGGCGAGTGTTTAGTCGCTCTGCATCTGGCCTCTCTACACGTCTGAAGTGAGCTCACATAAAGACGTCCTGACTGCTCCACTCAAAAGACTCAGGCCAGAGGAATTAGTCTGTGTTCTCTGCCACACGTTTCCTTTTTAAGGGACCCAGAATGTTTTTTTAGACCAGAATAATATAACTTTAAACTTCAAAACAGTTCATTCATGTAGGTTATAATCTAGACAATAAATAAGCTAAACATCGAAATACAAAATACACACACTCCATAACCGAAATGGAACACAATGAAAAGAAAGCAGTGCCCTCTACACGTGACTCAAAGTTGGGTTCAATTCTCAGCTTGACTTTGGCCTGTACCCTTGAGCTAGACCCTGACCCTGACATATATAGAGTATAGATTAAAGAGCATAAGTCACTGTGGATAAAAGCATGAGCTAAACGTGACGTAAATAATGTGTTTGCAGTAATGTGCATGTAGTGTTCTCATCGGTGTTGGTCATGGAGGTCCATGTTACGTCGATCAGCGTGGCAGAGATGAACGTTTTTCGATGTTGGTAATTCCATGAGTACAAAACACTGATCTATTAAAAGTGGTCGTGCCATGATGACTCGACGGCGATTAGCTCACCGTGACCCCAGGCTGTCCTGTGATTGGCCGCGGTACGAGGTGCGACCACTCCCCTCGGCGAGGCCCTGAGACCTCCGCCCCGGCTGTGCGTCCGACCGTCTGTCCGTCAGCCTGTCCGGCGCGGAGGAGTCACACGTGCTGCTCCACTCCTGCTCCCCTGCTGCGGACCAAACCGAAATCACTCCCAGTCCCCGTCCCCAAACCCTAACCCTAACCCAACACACAACAGGCCTCAATGGACAGACAACAGCCATCTTACAAAGACCCTGTTGGCTGTCTTCCTAACCCCACCACTCGCACTCCTGTATAACGCATTAAATCTGCTCACTCAGTGGAGTTTTGTAGCTGTTTTTAGCGCTTGCAGTGGCTATAATGTACATACACTCAGGATACGTGCTTTGGTTCTTGGTCAGCGCGTGAATTTGTGTGACGTTCCGTGTGTTTGCGGGTGTGGGAATGCTGCTAACCGTGTCTGGGAACGCTGGTAGCCATGTGGCCGTAGCTCTTGTGACTCGTATGCAGCCGCTCTAAGTTGCCCCAGATAAGAATGCAGCAGTGTAATGTAATCTACGTGCTGAAGTCGATGCGCTTTCCACTGGGGAGAGGGAGAAGGCATATAGGGGGGAAATGTTGGATAGCGGAGAGATAAACCGTTCTCTCTCGCTTTACAGCGAGGGGAGAGCCCCGGAGCCATTGTGAGGCGAGGCCGCAGAAGTGGCTTGTGGGTAAACGTTCTCTGAAGGGCACCGTCCCGCATTCTTCCCTCTTTAACTGGTAACAATAGCGTATCTACGCCAATCAGCGCACTTGTCAGCTGGTCATTTAAGAGCGTTCGCCCACAAGGGCTCGAGTGCGCTCTTTATGCCTGACGCATGCCCGGCGGAACACACTCTCGCTGGCGCTGTCGAGGGGGCCCGGCGTGTTAAATACAAGGTAAGGGAAAAAAAGCCACGCACAATTCGAAAACGAAAGAAAGAGACTTGTCGGTTAATTAGACAATTAAAGCAGAACAAGATTGTTCCCAGCTGATTGTTGAGGGGCAAAGCACTACACGTTCCAGTTCCATTTTGTGCAAACCGGTAGAATTAATTTTCTTTAAATTTGACTTTAAGTGAACTAAACAGTCCTGACGTGTCATTTCCTGTCAAACAAGCCACACGGCATTTATACCACAGGTACAATAATGAGGTCAGGTTGGGAAAGGATAGAGTTAGTCGGCTTGCACGTATGCAGAAATGAATAAATTAATGTGTGTGTACCAAGATAAGTATGAAAGGAGCGTGTGAGCGTTAGCGTGTGTATGTGCGTTCGCGTGCGTGTGTGGGTGTCTTGTGAGGTTTTGAGAGCGACTGAAAGCTGGCTGAATGTTCACATGCAGACATACTGGTGCGTGTAATTTCCAGAAGCAGCACTTTTAGAATGTAATTAATTAACACGGCCGTGTACAATGAAAAACACGGAGCATGACAGAACTAAACGGGGCTTTATAAGCCAGAGCACAATAAAACACACAGTCAGGAGTTTCAGAGATAGTGTGTGTGTGGGTGTGTGCGCGCGTGCGTGTACGTTCGAGAGTGTACACGTGTGTGTGTGTGTGTGTGTGTGTGTGTCTGTGTGCGCAAAGAACTGTCAATCAACATGTTTGAGCCAATTAAAACGTTTTCATCTTCATAACAAAACACAATGATTGGTAGGAATCAGTGAGTCATGATGGCAAGGTAGCTCCGCCTATTTTTGGATTTATACTTCATTATTTAATGTTTATTTATGTATTCTTCCATTACTGTCCCACTGGGTAAGTAATGCAACGGCTGCACCGCTACATGCTAGCCTAATGCTATGCCGCGGCAATGGTCTCAGTGACTGACAGCTGTCCATAAACTTCTCTAAGCTGTTCAAAGGGCACTTTTCTCTCCACTTTAATTATTCACAGCAGTGCATCCGTTTGAGAAGTTGGATCTTTTCCCACTATGCTAAACCTCGAGTCAGTAGTCCTCACAAACCCACGGCAGCTTTTATTTGGGTTCCTTTTTCATCTTTTCCCCAATTTTATTTCTTCTCTATCCCTCCCGGAGGTGTCCTGCCCCCTGCTAGACAAGCCCCTTTTCCGTAGACGGACAAATGCTATTCATTGTGAGGCAGGAGGATTGTGGGATGCTGAAGCAGCCTATCTGAATGCATTGTTTCTGTAACGTAGTCACTTTAGACAAGAAGGTCCCCTTAATTCCTTCTTTTGTATTTACTGGCCTCTTGTTAATCACACAAGAATGTTCTATTCAGTTCAGTTATAGTATACACACAAATCGTATGCCTTCACTTGGTTACAGATTACAGATTCAAAATGAGACCGGTGTGCCTGTTCTAAGTAAGTCTCACAAACTCTTGCATATTTATGTGTATGCGTGCGTGATATTATATCCAACGGATCCTGACACAAGACCACTCATTTTGCGGGTAATTCTGAAATATACATGCTCTTTCTAATTTCATGATTCTGCATTTTATACAATTTGAATTAGACCTAAAAATTCTACATTTCGACTCGAAGTGTATTGTACCATACACGTCATTGTAACATGAATGCAGCTAATCTAAACTTTGATACAAATTGCAATGTTATCCCGTGCAGGAAGTAGCTACTGAAGCTCGATGACATTACACAGCACATGGATAATAGCAGCAGCCAAGCACTCAATTTGTTAAAAACGTGTCGGATACAGTAAAGCAAGTGTGGCCAAAAAGAGACCAGCTAGATCAGTGTACGTAAACAGAAAACTAAAAGCTAAATCACCAGCTATTTTAGTTAATTAGGCTAGTCATAAACACCAACAAATTGAGTTCACTAGGCTAGCCAGCTATCTCTAGCTACACAGAAAAATGGCAGTGACAGTTAATTCCACTTATAGGCTTCTAAAAGTAGGCTAGTTTGGATTTACCTCACTAGTTGGCTGGCTGGCTGATATGGGCTATTTCTCGCATGTTCTCATTTCATGTGGAATCTCACTTGCAAGATAATATGCAAATACCATGTCGATGGCAGAAAACTGGCGTCACCTCAGGATTTGACTGAAGAATTGTTTCAGGTAGCAGAAATATTGTTGAAATGGAAACAATGACACTAACTATACTTTTAAATCATGCATCGTTGTGCATACTAGCTATGAAAACGAAACCTTTGGATGAAGAAATGGGGAGATGGGATTTCTTTAGACTAGTTTAGTTTGCTAGTGGGCCGAATAGATTCTGTAATATGCTTCCAGGGGCTGTTAATATCTATATTACCTGATTATTCTTCATGAGAAATTGTCTAAAATATATTTTCTATGATGTATGCAGCCTGAAACTGCTATTTATTAAAAATTGTGAATAAACAGTTCATATTTACAGCCAGTAAAAATGTAAAAGCTGAAGTTACCTGAAGTGTATTTTCTTGACTTCGAGAACAAACCCAAAGGCTCGAGAGCAGCCACAGAAAAACCCACAAGTCATCAGGAAATGCATATTTAAAAACACAGAAGGCAAACTATCCCTTTAAGGTTGCCCTTGTAAACAAAAACACCCCTTGTTTTACAGAAGCCAAACCAGGCCCACTCTCCTGTCTATTTATGAATTGGGCTTTCTCCCCCCTCCCAAGCGCTCCCTGTTGAAGGTGTGATTCCTGATTATGCCGAAACGCGTGAGCCTCGTTCACGCACACGGATACGGCCAGGAGAGGCGTATCGATCCGCGCTGTGGAGCAGCCATGCACGGCGGCCAGACCAGGCCAGAGGAACGGTAGCCTGGGGGAGAAAAGCTGTGGCCCACCCCTTCACAGGGCCGTACCAGGGCCATCAAATATAACTGCTAAATTTTAACTATTAACATCTATAAAATGCTCCCAAATAGACCCAGGCTAGTACAGTCCTGCTCCCCCCCACCCACCCCCCTCATCTCCTGTGTGCCCCTGTCCAAGGATAGGAGCTGCTCCAGGTGAGGGGGGGGGGAGGTGTGGAAATTATCAAGGACGTAATTAAGAAGCTTACGAGTGGAGCTCGCAACCGTGTTGTCCCAGGAGCGCCTCCCGAATTTAACCTCCGAGAGAGGAGTTAAACGCCCCTCTTTCTTCCCCTCCTGCTCTCGCTCGCCCTCTGCCCGCCCTGAACGCTCCCTGCTCTCTCTCTCTCTCGCGTTGCAGCCATTGGCTCTTGTCCGCTCAACAGCCCCAGAGAGAGACCGGCTACGCACAGGGCGCTACGCGCAAGCAGGCTACGCTCCAAGATGAACGAGCACAAACAGCCAAACTTACACCTGCGGAATATAAAGACAAAAATGGTGTAGCATACGTCTGAGCTAGAGCTATAAATCTCTGACCTCACAATTCAATGATTCCACCATTCACAAAATCTCTTTTGACACCTGGCTTCCCATTACAAGACTTAACACTAAATTTAAAGCTCCTATCACACTTATTTTGAAAATTGAAATAGTTATTTTTAATCGATTATAACGTTGCAAAATCGGTGCAGTTGAATCGCCACCATTTTTGCACTCCAGGATCGAGCACGTGCCAAATTCCGCAAACACATTACTGCCCTTCTGCGATCAACAGCCGCGTTCGCTTTGAGTGACAGCTCCAGACAGGCATCGATATAAAATAGCGGTTAGCGATTTGAGTCCCAGATCAGTACTGCTGTTGACGTTTGGCACATTAATGCGCAATATTCATGTTTTACATGCTGCCCTGAGTCAATGTCAGTGATAGTCCCTTCTGTATAATGGCATTGTGTTTACATGCACCAGAGACTGGCTGTGTCCTGCTCTCTGTAATAAAAGATTCATATCCATTGACACAAATCCATTTGACTCGCTCCCATATTTCATCACTTCAGCACAGATAGATCTCACCTGCCGAACGACTCCCATGGGACGAAGCCTCTGCCATTGTTTAAAGGACAATATCAAAGACATGGAGCCTAGTGAGTAAGTACAGCAGTAGACCATCAAATCCCTTTACACCACAACTCAAAACACAGAGCTACTGCGGTTGCATTCTTTCTAAAGCCGCCGTATTATTCCTTAAACCCGTTGAAAGAAGAAACCAAAATAAATAAAGAAATAAATGAAGTCAGTAAATATCCAACTTTTTGAGAACACAGCGGTTTAGAAGGCACCTGGTGTGGTCTTTGAAGAACGCCCTGCTCAAGTGTTGGGAGCACTTCTGTTTTCTCAGTGCCCTTAAATGAGCCCAAAAAAAACACTTACCACTGGATTGAATTTTCCTAATACTTTTTCAAATTTCGACTATAAAATCCTATTTGAAGATAAGATTGAATTCAAGTCCCAATTAGATACGCATATTAAATGATAACCTTGGTGACTTAAATTTCTGGCTCTCTCTGTCTGTCAGTGTCTGTCCACCCTTCTGTCTGTATCTCGCACCGCAAGCGCAAACACGGGCAAACCAATGCAGAGCCGTTTAAGCAGTGTGTTACCAGCTAGTAAAGCGGGGACATTTTCTTCCTCTTCTACAACTTATTTATTTAATACATTTCACACTCTCATTCTCTTACCCGGTCCGGTTGTTAAGGATTCCGCATCGATTTCATTAGCCTTCCTCTTCGCCACCTCTGCCAGCACCAATTCCCCCTTATCTCCAGCTACGTAATGGATGTCCTTTGAAGGTAAAGCAAAATAAGAGTTTAATCTAAAATGAATCTAGGCTCCAATGACAATAGCCCATTTTTTTTTTGTTGTGGGGGAAAAAAAAGAAAAAGATGAAATAACCTGTTTGAAGTTGACATCAGACAGCCACAGATGAAATGCTCCAAACTTTAATTCAGTCACGTTTTCCCTCTTCCTCCACCCCGCCGACCTCAGCCCCGCGATTGCATCGGCACATTTAAAAGAGCTCAGAAATGCACAGGGGAATCTTTGTCACCTTACAGAAAGCGCACAAACCCTCTCCGTGGCGGAAATAATCCCCGGCGGTTTCATTACAACTCGAGAGCTCGCCGAGAACAGTGCGGCCATTACACCGCGTGTGTCCTCAGTTCTGCCCTTCAACATCACGTCCGCACGCTCTGCATCGCCGGCGCGGACGCCTCGGTAAATAAGTCATGAATCGGCCCCCGACTCTCAGCACATCGAGTGTTTTCGGTGGAAGAATGCCGGCAGCGTTTGCCTTAGGAATCTATGAGCAGGGGTGACGAACGCACTAAT
>NC_083777.1:10012500-10020000 GCF_963514075.1 Conger conger
TGAGTATGTTCTTAGAGGTGACGTTGGCAATAAAACAAAACATTTTCAAGGCAGACAGTAAAGACTTAGATTACATTAAACAGACCCAACAGGCTCAACCCAAACTGAAATCCAACTGTCGAGGAGAGCACTACGGAACACACTACAGCTGTACTCACACAAGAGGATGCTGGGAAAACCAACGGCCCTGCCACTGCACTGTAAACCATACAGACCTGCTACTCACACATCAGTCAGCTAAACAATCATGTCGCTGAAATGAACCAGCCCATAAAACACACAGCAGACAATTGCTTATGAACTTAAAACACGTCCAATGTTTTTGTTGGCTAGTATCCAATCACGACTGCAGTAAGCGCAGTAAGAGAGTATTGACAGATGAAACTAATGAGACATCACTTTGGCATTTAGAGGATTCCCTTTTTCAGCGTGATTTACAAAACTTCACACATAAAGATTACAGTAAGGAGCAGAGCAAACAGCAAGACGTCAGTGTCATGGCAACGTCACCGTCATCAGTGTAACAGTTCCAAGGGGCGGCCTGTAGCGTAGTGGGACCCGCAAGGTCGGTGGTTCGATCCCCGGTGTAGCCACCTAAGATCCACACAGCCGCTGGGCCCTTGAGCAGGGCCCTTAATCCTGCATTGCTCCAGGGGAGGATTGTCTCCCGCTTAGTCTAATCAGCTGTACGTCACTCTGGATGAGAGTGTCTGGCAAATGGCGTTAATGTAATGTAATGTCCAAGTGTTACACGTCCCGTCACATAAACCGTAAATGAAATGCTAGGGGTTGTAGCAACAATCACAGTGAAAGGTGGACCAGATTCAAAGGTTTAAATCAAGACTAAAGTAAATGAAAGATAAGATGACAAACGATTTTAAGGAAATGAACGCAGAGAGGCTGCCCCACCTTCTCGCTCCTCGACCAGCTCCTGCCGCAGCAGGTGGTCAGCGATGGCGGCCAGCGCCCTGTAGCACTCGGCTCCCATGATGCTCCAGTCCATGGCCCCCAGCAGCCCCAGGGCCTCCTCGGCCTGGCCGCAGCGCAGCCGGTCCTGCAGCAGCTCCCCCGGGCCCAGCTGGCCCCCGCTCAGGGCCCCTGGAGGACCAGCTCAGGTTAAAGTCTAACCACAGTGCACCTCACCTGCGGCCGGCTGCCGGAGTCAACGCTACATGCGGTTGTTTCTTTTTTTCTGAAAAACATTATAAATAGCCATGCATCACCATGTTTACCATTGCTTTTACGATCGCTTTAGTTCACTCACGAGTGGAAATTGGGGTTTTGAAGCCTAGCATTAAAACAGGAAAAAATACCCAAAGACGTGTACTCTTACATGATTTTATGTCTACTTCCTGGTTAAAAATAGCCACAATACAATGACAAAGTTGAGTTCAAAGAAAACCTTTACTGAAACTCATCTCCTTACCAACTACTTGGTTGAATATGCAACAATTTTTGGCATTGTATAACTTTTGAATAAATGCTCTACTTTACTTCATTTTCCTTGTGGCTGTTCCTAACCAGAATATGTACTTGTCTTAGTTTGGAAGTCATACACCAAGTGGTGCTGATGTAGTAAGCCATCAGAAATGGGAGATAAAAAAGATAAGCGGCACGATTTAGCATTTCTGAATGACCATAACTTTTTCATAATCAGAAAGTAGACACAAAATTGCGTAAGAGTACACGTCATCAGGTATTTTCCCCTGTTTTAATGAGGATATGAGGCTCCAAAATCGACACAAACCCCAATTTACAGTAGCGAGTGAGTCTTCTTAAGGGTCAATTGATATCTCCAGGACGACAAATCCAATGAGGCTAATTTGCATGTTCTTCATGGAATATAAAAGAACAATCACCCAAAGTTTGAGCAAAAATGACGCAATAACAAACTTGATTTATGTGTAAAGGTTATTAATGTGGTTCTGATGCTATAGTGCATATGCAGTGCCCTCAGAGCCTGTGTTTGATGCAGGCAGTGGTACTCTGTACAGCATAGCGTGTGTGTGTGTGTGTGCGTGGGCGTGCATGTGTGGGGGTGTGTGTGCGTTTCCATGACTTTGCAGACCAGAGGCTGTGATCACAATGTGTGGTAATCACCTGAGGCAGCCAACACCGCTGCCACCAGTGCACTCAGATAAAAGAGTGCAGTTAATTATTCAGCGACTCCACAAGTCCGGCCGTATTGAATCACCCTCTGAACAACAACACAATCTACCACACGGCCACAACACCCTCTGAACAATAACACAATCTACCACAGGGCCACAACACCCTCTGCACAACAACACAATCTACCACATGGCCACAACACCCTCTGAACAACAACACAATCTACCACACGGCCACAACACCCTCTGAACAACAACACAATCTACTACAGGGCTACATCACCCTCTGCACAACAACACAATCTACCACAGGGCCACAACACCCTCTGAACAACAACACAATCTACCACACAGCCACAACACCCTCTGAACAACAACACAATCTACCACACGGCCACAACACCCTCTGCACAACAACACAATCTACCACAGGGCCACAACACCCTCTGAACAACGACACAATCTACCACAGGGCCACAACACCCTTTGAACAACAACACAATCTACCACAGGGCCACAACACCCTCTGAACAACAACACAATCTAGCACACGGCCACAACACCCTCTGAACAACAACACAATCTACCACACGGCCACAACACCCTCTGAACAACAACACAATCTAGCACACAGCCACAACACCCTCTGAACAACAACACAATCTACCACACGGCCACAACACCCTCTGCACAACAACACAATCTACCACAGGGCCACAACACCCTCTGAACAACAACACAATCTACTACAGGGCCACAACACCCTCTGCACAACGACACAATCTACTACAGGGCCACAACACCCACTGCACAACAACACAATCTACCACAGGGCCACAACAACACAATCGACCACACGGCCACATCACCCTCTGCACAACAACACAACACAGGGCCACTTAACCTTGCCCATTCCACCACCGGGACTACGGCTGACGAGCTAACGGAAAACACAGGAAACAATAAAACAGCTTTAATACAGTACACAGATCACACACACACACGCACACACAGCTCCCTTTGTAGAAAAACACCTCGCTTGACCGGCGCACACTACAGACTCCGTCCCGGGGAAGCCGCTCCCTTTCATGTTTTTGTGGCGAGACCTGCTGATGCTAAACTTCAGTCCGCCTCCATCTGGACATCTGACCCCCCCCGGGGGGCCGAGCGGGGGCGGCCCGCTCTCGACAGCGAGGTGACAGCCACCTTATTGTCTAATTGATTTAAGGGTGGGGGTGGGGGTACGGGGGTTGGGGGAGTGGGGTAGGCCACCCAATTAAAATTACAAGCTGGCAATTAGCAGCCAGGTCCCCTAAATCCCCAAAGAGCCTGCTAATGTCAGCCTGCCATCAGCTGCGATCCACATTTCAGGGCGGAAAAAATCAGAGGCTTTCGTCAGCGTCTGCTCTCAGCCAAATCCCGTAAGAGACAGAGTACAGCGGGGGGGATTAGCACATAACACTGACAAAAACATACACCCGCCCGGCACATAGGCACACTGACAAAAACATACACCCGCCCGGCACATAGGCACACTGACAAAAACATACACCCGCCCGGCACATAGGCACACTGACAAAAACAAAAACAAAAACAACAAATATTTACACAAACATCAGGTACACATGACGATTACACTCCAATACTACTACTTTTATTAAGTATATCATTGAACATTTAACAGACACACTGGGGCCCTGCCACCCAGGTATCAAGGGACGTGCTTTTTCAAGACTCCAAAAATCTCGGAAAGTATATCAGACTACAGCACAACCGAAATGATCTGCTGTTCCCTGAAATATATGACATACAGCTGCAAAAAAAGGCAGGAAACCACAGCTCAAGTAAAATCGGAGGGAAAACTGCTCACAGCAGAAGCAAAGCAGCGGGTAAGGGGAAGAAAAACTAAACCACTGGCAAAATAAATAAATAAATGAATAACTGGCACAATAATAAGTCTTTATTCTTTTTCATATTTTTGTGTGTTTGTGTACAAATCAGTCTCTTTTAGATCCATACCTGGCACCTAGCGCCCTTCTCCATTCACTGTGCAAGCCAGTGCCTCTCAGGCTCCGTCCAACGAGTGCCAAGATGAGATAACTCCGCGAGGCAAAACAAAAAATGTAAAAATAAAAAGCGCTTCCTCGAGAAAGCTGGAGGCAGGCCAGCCCTTTCAGTCTCTGTGCTGCCGGCTTGCTCTATCGTACGACAGTCCAAACGAACCGAGTCAATAAAGAAGGGGGGAAAAAAGCAAACAAACAAAACGGCAAAGCGTGTGTTTCTGTGCGCTATCTGCTGAAAAGATTCCTGTTTGGTTTCTTAATCAAAACCTTGGCGTGCGATCAGTGGAAGATGGGAGCATTGTTAGCTCACCCACCCAACCCCGCTCCCTCCCCCCCGCCAGCCAACCGACTCCCCGTACGAATTCAGAGGCAGTGTCAGGTCCTCTGCCAAAGTCACAATTAAACACAGCCGGTTTCAAAGGTCTGACTGGCAAACTTTATCTGAGTCCCGGAGGACATGAAGTTACTATAAACGATTTATCGGAAAAAATATATATCCCCACATTGCACCTGGGGTTGGTTTTTGCCCTGGGAAAATTTTATATTGATTGACCTCTGCAAGAGTAACTTTCCCTTCTAACTACATTGGGGTCTGAACTGGCAAATTAAACAGAACTCCAATAAATAGAAATATTATTATTTTTAAAATCTTGTAATGGTGTCGTTTTTGAGAGGTCCAATTACCAGATTTGAAAGCGGTGGGAATGAATCAAAAGCTGCCAAGAGTGCAGGTTGCATCCTGTAGCCCAGCGCTGTTAGTCTGAGCCTGGCTGCTGGGATTAGCTGACTGTGAGAGAGTGCACGGTGACGGGGTAGGGGCTGGGTAGGGCAGGGCTGAGTCGGCCATTTTCCTCAAGAAACTTCCGCTTAAGTGCTAGCATGTAATGAGACACCTCAGAGTTACACACCGCCATCAGAGAGACACACTTCTCTCCTGCGGACGGCTGCAGCGTGCTGTCGGATGGGGAAACAGCGCCCCCTTCAAGTGGAGACGGTTTGGCAGCGACGGGAGAGCGTTAGAGCAAGTGGGAACTCTTAGACTGGGTTCACGTTGCATTAAATTCAAGGCTAATTTGTAAAATAGAAAGTAAGTGCAGCTGTCCGTGAATTTTCATATCTCTGGCTCACAATAATAAATTACTTCACTCAGTTTAGGAGACGAGGTCTACACTGCAAAAGCTAAAAGAAAATAAGTCAGTCTATGTAGTTTAGTCTTACATTTGGAGATAAAGTCTCATTTCTATTGGTCATGACATGAGGCTTTTACTAATTTTAAGATTTCCAACGGGGTAAAACACTTGAGAAGCAAACAAGCTAATATTTTCTACATGAGAGAAAGTAGTGTACGCCGTCTTTAAATGTTGTTTAGTGATTCACTTGTCCTATACAGAGTGTGGAATGGATGTATAGATAGATAACTGTCAGCAGGTCCAAAAAAAAAAAAGAAAGGGAGGGGGGGGCAGAACATTCCAGAAACAGCCGTCAGCCTTGTGCGTCTTGCATTAAGGTCAGAGGTGAAAGGTCGCACACTCACCCAGCCTGAAGCGGAGCGCTCCGACAGGCCCACCGTGGTAGTGGAGGAACAGCAGGTCGCTCACCTCGGACCCCTCGGCGCCGGGCGGTGGGGCGGCCCACTGCAGCCCCGCCAGGCCCCCCGGGGCCCGCAGGTGGCGGGACAGCTGCAGGGTGGGGCCGGGGGCCGGGTCCTCCGCCAGCAGCTGCATTCGGAGAGGAGACAGCCCCGCGTCGAAGCACTGGAGCTCCCCCTGCCCGTCGCCCACCAGCAGCAGGCCCCCGGCCGGGTGCCAGGCCAGGCAGGAGGGCAGCATGGGCACCTGGGCCAGGAGGGTGACCCCGCGCTGGGGGTCGTACAGCAGCAGGGACGAGTCGCGCAGGCCCAGGAGGAGCCGGCTCTCCCAGGGGTCGCGGCAGCAGGCCGCGGGGCGCGAGGACAGGGGCACGCTGGTGACGGACAGGCGCTGGGGCCGCCCCCGGGCGCACTCGTACACGCAGCTGTCCGCCGAGCTCTCCCCCGCCCCCAGCTCCACCGTCAGGATCTGGTAGGGCTGGGCCAGGCTGAAGCGGCAGTCCAGGGGGTCGCCCTCCGTCCGGATTCGGCTCAGCACCTGCGGGTCGAGCACAGTTAGCATGGTTAGGATGGTTAGCACGATTAGCGCAGTTAGCATGGTTAGCACGATTAGCGCAGTTAGCACGGTTAGCGTGCTTAGCACAGTTAGCATGGTTAGTGCAGCAAGAAGAGGTACAAGGTGGTCTGTCTGTCAACACGGACCTCCAACAACGCTACTGCAGCAAACACATGGAGAGGCTAATGCTCTTTCACACAAACACTTTACATGGGGGGGGAAACAGATTTCACGCTCTCGGACGGTAAAAGAGTGTCAGAAGCCTGGCACGGCTACCGTGGCACATTTGGTAAACGTATTTTGGAAACTAAAGTTCTGCGAAAAGTCCATATCTTGTGAAAGCATTCGGCGGCCTTCTGTAATGATGCTCAGCTCATTTCGCCTTGTAGGCAGAAATGGGGATCGAGACGGCCGCAAAGCCAGTGTTTGTCAGCTAGCGCCAGGAAAACGGAGAGTTAAGCGGGTTGCCAGGCTATACGGGGAAGCGGGGTGTTATTTCTTTCCCATAATCCCCTGGGCCGGCTTCTGCAGCACCCCAGGGGGGGGGGTGAAGGTGCTGACAGGGTTGTGGAGGGATCCGCACCTCTGCCAGCTCGGATAGCGCTTCCTCCCGCTCGGATAGCGGTCTTCCTCAGCTTCACTCGACCCACAGGGCCCCTCAGCCTCCTCCTGCCGCCCCCTCTCTGTACGTCTGAGGGGAACGCCACCGCCTCACACTGGGGAGTGCCAAAACCCCAAACCCAAGCCCCCAAAAAAAGCCCCAAAAACCTACACCCCCAACCAAAGACAGGCTGAATGCTGAACTGATAACCCCCCCCCCTCTCCCGCCAACTCACACTCTCATTCAAACAAGCAGAAAGGAAGTGGTTTCAGTCTGTATCGCCCAGCTTCCTCCATTTCATCACCAAAAGGAGACGGCGGTGGAGCCCCTCTGGCCTGTGGACACATCCACGGCCCTGAGAGGAGTTTAAAAACACCGCCTTTCAAAACCCAGGGGAAAAAGTGACTACCCCGAGGAAGTTTCCCCGAGTTATTGGTTTCAGTGACTGCTCGAAACCATTCTTTTCTTTCGGTCCCTTTCATTCCTTTTCAGGTACTTTTTGTGTAGATAAACCCCGGGTCGTCCAGCTGAGCGACCAGGCCTTGTTCACAGCAGTACCCGTCTTTGAGCCAATTTTCCAG
>NC_083777.1:10025000-10047500 GCF_963514075.1 Conger conger
CAAATAAAACCGGGCGAGGGTTCCCGCCGCAATACATTTCACGGGCCTAAATAGCGGGATACGTAAACAAATAAAATAAATAAACAAGGCGAGCGAAATAAAAATAGACTTTGACGGCAGATCTTTGTGGTGGTTTTTTTTTTTTGTTTTCTCCCCCTTCCTACTGCAACTTGCCATCGCCCGCGTTTGCTGGTCAGCAATAATCAAACCACTTTCTAGGGGATTAGACTCAAAGCTTAGACTACTGGACCAAACAGCAGCCGAGGCCAGGGGGTCCTCTTATCAGGGCCGGTCTTCTGGAGCCGGCCCCTCTGCCGGACAGATTGCTTTCATACCCCCGCCCGCACCTCCACAAAGGCAGACAGTAATGCCATAATGCCAGAGTGCGATGGCTGTTCAGGGCCCCCATGCATTTATTTATTGTATTTGGAGAATAATCAGGCCTCATCCAAATTGTGATCTCTCCCCCGCCCCCCCCCCCCCACTCTCGGCTCCGGCCATTAAAACGGGGTTAATGGCTTTAAAAAACCCAATCAAACCTCGGCCAAATTTATGGGCTGCCCAAATTTTGGAGGAGAGCAAAGAAAAAAAAAAGAGAGAGAGAAAATAGATCTCAATTTCTCGGAGCGGATGAGGTCTGACCCCGCCCCGCCCCCCCCTTCTCAGTCCGTTCCTCTCACGCCGGCGTAAGCAGAATAAACGCCGCAACGCGAAAGAAATCCCACCAATTACAGGGTACTTCTGGTCTGTTAGTGCATTTGTGCTAATGACTGACTCTCCACCAACTCCGACTCTACAAATACTGTCAGTCTATGACCTGATTCCACACCAACTACAACTCTACAAACATTATGTGTGTCTATGTGTCTATGACCTGATTCCACACCAAGTACAACTCTACAAATACTGTGTGTCTATGACCTGATTCCACACCAAGTACAACTCTACAAATACTGTGTGTCTATGTGTCTATGACCTGATTCCACACCAAGTACAACTCTACAAATACTGTGTGTCTATGACCTGATTCCACACCAAGTACAACTCTACAAATACTGTGTGTCTATGACCTGATTCCACACCAAGTACAACTCTACAAATACTGTGTGTCTATGACCTGATTCCACACCAAGTACAACTCTACAAATACTGTGTGTCTATGACCTGATTCCACACCAAGTACAACTCTACAAATACTGTGTGTCTATGACCTGATACCACACCAAGTACAACTCTACAAATACTGTGTGTCTATGACCTGATTCCACACCAGTCCAACTCTACAAATACTGTGTGTCTATGTGTCTATGACCTGATTCCACACCAGTCCAACTGGGCAGTTTGCTATCACTCCCGCCAAACCTGTCTCCATAGCTTAATGTTTTCAACTGAGCACACCTCCCTAAAAATAACCATGGGTAGTGGTGTGGGGGGCTGAACTGCCACCATTGACTTGTTTAAATACTTGTTTAAATAAACCTACACACAAGTTATTGAGCAGCAATGTCCTTATTTCATTTGTGCACTTGTTCTGGTACTTGTTAATGCGGGAGGAACACAACGGCCCATTAAGAGATGAAATTATATTCTAAAGTGTTCACAAGAGCGTTCACAGGACAAAATCAGAGTCGCTGTGTTATTACGGTCGCATTTCTGGTTGGGTCTCAGGTGGCTAAGAGAGGAAGGGGAGGGGGAGGGGGTGAGGGGAGGGGGAGGGGGTGGGGGGGGGGCGGGTGCGTTTCAGGAAATTGCCGCTGAGTCCTTTTAGAAAGGTACAATTTCACCTATTAACTGAAGTAAGAAAAAGTCGAGCGTAAAGACGGAGCTCTCGAGCCTCAGGAGCGGATTCAATCAGCCTTCGTCCTTAACCTTTGCTCCAGACTGAGTCAAAGTTAAGTAGAAACGTTGAATGAATCCGGGCTAAAGTTTAATTGGCTCAATAATTTCCCCCCTCTCCGGCACAGCTACAGTGTGGAAAGTGCTCTGGGGCAAAATGGCCGCTGTGCGTCTACCTTTCACTGTGAAAACAATGAATGGAGCCATTTAAGTGCCATGTATCATGATTATTATTATTGCTATTATTCTGCCTCACTGAAATAACCTATCCTACTGCTAATGAAGCAGAAACAGCAGGGTGAGCTGGTGATGTTCCCAGGAGATGGAGTGTTACCTTGAGCTCGGAGAAGGAGAGCTTGTCCGCCCGTCTGCTCAGATCCGGGGAGCCCTGAGTCTTCTTGGGCAGGTGCACCAGACACACCTTGTTCTTCTCCACGAAGGAGAGGAGCAGGAACCTGTCAGTGATCACCGCTGGGAGAGAGAGAGAGACACCAACAGCACAGGTCAACACCTGACACTGCAACTACACACAAAACACAAGTGTAAAAACCTGCACGCGCACACACACACGCACACACACACACACACACACACACTCACACATGTACATGAGCGCACACACTCACATATGTACATGAGTGCACACTCACTCACTCACACACACACACACACACGTACATTGAGCAAAAACTTACACATGCCTGCATGAAAAAGGAGGGACTACAAAATGAAAAGGTTTACAGTTTACTTTATTAAACTGATAAGCCCAGGAGGGTGGTGCAGAATTAACCATTAAAACTTCCAGAAGCATTCATACAAGGAAGTCCCTTTGACATCATCATGTCTATAAAATTCAGATCCAAAACAAACTCATTCTCTCAACTGACATCAACAAATAAAGTCCGTATTCAGTCCTGTTTCAGCTACTTCTGAAGGAGAGGGAAAGAAACCGAGCCCGTTTCCTGCCTTGCGATTTCGCAAACGCAACACTTAAACGTCGAGCTTATTCCTGACATTTCCCAGAATCCCCTCCACACTGGAGCTCACAGCACAGACACTGCAGAAGGCTGGAGCTGTTTTACTAGTCTGACAGACAACCGCCTGAAGGCTGCTGGCTTTCAAAGCTGGAGAGAGGAAATATTACTTGATCCAGCTAAACTGTGCGCAAGCTCCGTGCGCAGTGATAAAGCAATTAAGCCCTCTCGCGGAGATTAATCTGTTTATGAAACCAATTAAACACTGAAAATTTAATATATTCAGTTCGGATTTCCTTCTTTTGGCTTGAAACATTGCTGTACCTCAGGTTTAAAATTTAAGATGGTACATTAAAAATGGTATGCCAAATGTTACAATTATGTGTTTCAGGTTTAAAGACAGTAAATCACATTAAAAAGAGGAAATTAAAATAAATTCATCAAATTTCAAAGTGTCCAAACACTCACACTTCAGTTGTTAACAGAACGTCTATAAAGCTGTAATTAATACTTAAATGAACTAAACAAAAACATCTTAATATTAATACCATTTGTAATAAGTATCATAGGATAGCTGTGGTAATACAGTTCAAATAAAGTTCAAATAAAACTATTAATGCAGCAATAGCATGAAAATATGAATATGAGTATGAAGATATAAATCACTTGAGCCATCTGTCTGAAAGTTATAGGTCTTGTTACTGCAGTTCATACCACAATATTTCAATATTAAAGAATCACATGGCAGATTTTTTATAATGACGTAATTATAAAATTATTGCTTGAATGCTAAATTCATAATTTATAGTGTAATTAAGGATCTAAAACTGGGCATTATTTGAACTGTACTAATTAATAGCAAACAAATCCCCTGAAACGTTAGCTCATTAGCGGTTTAGAAATATTTAGTAAGCAAGTACAGCTCTTCAACAGTACTTCTGACAGATCCTCGACACACCCCTCCCTCAGAACGTGACCTTTGACCTCAGAAAGCTCTGAGTGGGCCAGCCCGCCTCTCCCCAGCACCCTTCGGCGCCATTGCGTGCCTGTTTGCGCGAACGCACTCTGAAGCAGTGAACAGGTGGAGCGGGGTCCCCCCCAGTGGCCATTCCGGCTCCTCTCCCTGTAATTAGCCTCGCTGTGGGGAGGGCGGGGTACTCTCAGGTGCCAGGTGATTAAGATGGAGGAACGAGGGCCATAAACAGTAATTGATGGTAAAACAATTAGTGGGGTTTGCCACAGTCTCCCCCACCCCCCCCGTCACCACGGCAGCGGAGGCCCCAGAGAGGAGGAGAGCAGGAGAAACCGCCCACTCCTGCTCCTCCGGCCCTCCCAGGAGGCGCAGGGACGGAGGATTTACTGTCAATTACCTGTGGCTACGCGGTCCCTTCTGAGCGCGTGCGGGCAGGACTCACCGTCGCTGATGGTGTCGGCACCCAGCCGTCCTGCCAGGGCCCGGTCCACACACACCCTCTCCAGCTGCGCCCCGCTCAGACCCAGCGTCACCAGAACCCCCGAGCTGAGCAGCATCTACACACACACACATTACACACACACACACACACACATTACACACACACACTCACACATTACACACACACACACATTACACACACACACACACAATTACACACACATACATTACACAGACGATCACACACACACACACACACACACACACACACACGTACGCACATTACACACACACACACACACATATACACATATACACATATACACATACACACATACACACATACACACACACACACACACACACACACACACACACACACACACACAAATATCACAGGTTTACAGTGAAAACTCAAAGCTGGCCACAAAGGCAGAGGCAGTTAGGCCTGATTCACAGTAGTCACATATAAACTCACTGCACATAACATGAACAAGAACAACAGAAACTAGCACACGTTTCACACATCTGAAATGCACACACAATCCACAGGAGGAAGGACAGTGTTGGTGGCCCAGTGTTTATGGGGTACGGGTGTAGATGAGGCTGTGTTCGTGGGGTAAAAGTGTGGAGGTGGAGTCTGTACTGTGTTCCCCTGCTCTCCCCACAGTAAGAACCTGACTCTGTGGGCAGCTGTGTTTGTGGGGTACAGGTGTAGAGGGTAGGCAGTGATAGGTCAAAGGTCATAGGTGAGGCTACCTGACAGGAGCGTGTGTTCCTCCATCGGCAGCCAACACACGGGCTGACCTGCAGCAGCTCCTGAGAGAGAGAGAGAGAGGGATGAGAGAGAGAGGGGGATATGAGAGAGAGAGAGAAGGGGATGAGAAAGGGAGAGAGAGATAGAGAGAGAGAGGGATAGATGAGAGAGAGGGAGGGATGGGAGGGAGAGAGAGAGATGAGGGAGAAAGAGATGAGGGGAAAGATGGATGAGAGAGAAATTAATGAAGGGGAAAGACAGAGATAGAGGGATGACAGGGAGAGAGGGAGAGGGATGGGAGAGTGAGGGAGAGACAGAGAGAGAGGGAGTGAGAGAGGTCAGCTGCTCCCAGGGCCCAGTCAGCACAGCTGGGGCAGGTTGGCGGGGGTAGTGGCGGTGGGGAGGGGTGTGGGGCTGTTTCTGGTTTCAGACGGGGAGGGTAGGAGAGATTAGCGTGGGGCGCACACACAAAGCGGGGTCTGTGCTCCGCTTTACCTGCAGCTCCCCGCTCCCTGATCCCCTCAAATATCCCCCCTGTTGACAGAGGGCGCCCAGAAACACACAGCCGCTCGGGGGGAGGAGGGGAAGAGGAGAATGCGCTTGTTTGTCGTTTAAAAAAAGGGAATGTAAAACAGATACCTCAAGCTCCTTCAGGGAGTCGCGCAGTTTCTCAGGACGGGAGTTCCTGGGAGTCCAGCTGAGCCCTCGAGCTGAAGGGGGGAGAGAAAGGGGGGTCAGAGGTCAGCGGGGGCGGGGGGGGGGGGGGGGGGGGTGGGCAGGTGAGGGTCAGGTGGGAGCGGAGGACCAGGGATCCCACAACCCACTGTATGGCATGTGGGGGACACAGACCAGCGTTAAGCCGGGGAGGATACAGACTCACGCACACAGATTTCAGAGATCCCAGAATCCCCGGCACTGATCTCTGCTGGGGAGCCATCCTCACTCGCTCCTCACAGTGAAAAGGCAAAGCTGGCGCCAGCTATTCAGAGGCAACTATTCAGACCTTGCATGGCTACAAACTACAGACTACAAGCCCCAGAATCCCCCTCTCTGGTTCTGCTGGATCTGAGCCACCCTGGTGCAGAACGGTAGCTACGCATCAGAGGCAAAAATGGCCGCCGGGCATGTTAGCTTAGCCTTTGCATTTCTTGAATTACATAATTTTATTAGGACAGTTTTAGGTAACCTGAAGGCTGTCATCATAAAATGTCTAATAATCACAGTGGATCAATAAACATTCCAAAAATGTGTGGTTTTGGCTTTAAACCCCGTTCTAGCCGTTTCAAGCACCTTATCCATATTGGTCTATGGCCACGGACCATGTTAGAAAAGTGTTTGTTTCCCAGTACTGACAAAGAGATACACACACACGCACACACGCACAGACACACACATAAAGGAACCAGCTTATTGTGCATTTAGGCTACTTCACTGATTGTCTGCTAAACATCAAATCTGCTTTGTTCTGCTCATACCTTAGAAGTCTGAGGAACATGAGCAAACATGAGCCAACTCAAAGAGCATTTTGACTTCAGGAAATGAAGGTGAACTGGTGACACATTTAATTATCCACATGAAATGATTCACTCAACTTTAGAAAAGCATTGTGATTTCCCATAAGGTCTCAGTCCACACCTTCCCTCCCTCCAGCCCAGAAAAGAAAAAACACTCAATGTGCATTTATAACAGCATCAATGTGAAGAGATTTAAGAGCAAAAACAAACCCAAAATGTTTCTCCTTCGTTTTAACAAACCATTAAGACATTGTCCCTCATTTGAGTGAGCGAGCATGTAAATAAATGCATGTAAATGAACAAGAGGTGCGTGTGTGTGTGCGTGTGTGTGTGCGTGCATGTGTGCGTGTGTGGGTGTGTGCGTGCGTGTGGGTGTGTGCGTGTGTGTGTCTGTGTGTGTGTGCGTGCGTGTGTGCTTGTGTGAGGGGCAGGGGCAGTGTTTTTTCTCCTGATAAGCGGTTTTGCATTCAGCAGGATGGTTCAGTAGCACAGGTTAGAGAAATGCAGCTATTTCTGGAAGGCGGCCATACGTGCTTTTGGCCTTAATGAAGCGGTGTGGAGACAGAGAACCCTCCCGCTAAGAATCCCCAAGTCAGACTCTTTATTTAATTTAAATTGCACTGTAGTGTTGTATATTACTGTTTAACTGTTTAACAGGGGGCAACACTGGAACGTGTTGGAGTCAGAAGAAGTAAACATTAAGTGCAGTAAGTGCTGGTATGCCCAGGCTAAGAGTTTTTATTGTGTGTGTCTGTAACCGTGTGTTTGTCCGTTTGCGTGTGTGTGTGTGGGTGTGTGTGTGTATCCATGTGTTTGTGCGTGTATATTTGTGTGTATCTGCGTGTGTGTGTGTGTGTGTATCCATGTGTTTGTGCGTGTATATTTGTGTGTATCTGCGTGTGTGTGTGTGTGCGTGCATGTGCATCCATGTGTGTGTGTAATATAGCAGCATGACTTACTCTCGGTAAAGTGCTGCTTCTCAGTGAAGTAGTGGTGGTCGGTGGGGTTCACTGGAACACAGACACAGACACAGACAGGGTCAGAGCCGGCCCGTGCGTCAGCAGCAGGGGCATTTGCATGTGCCAGGCGTGCGAGCTGCGCATTTGTATCCATGGTGGAACAATCCGGAACCTCCCCGCCACGCCAGTCAACTACCCACAATCCACTGCAGCCACACCCAGAGGAGGTGTCCCGTACGCCCCTGCTACCCTGGCCTCACCTCCAGTCGCCCGCCCCCCGCCCCCACCCCGAAAACAACCCCAAAAAAACAGGAAGTGAGCCCTGCCGGAGGCACCTCCGGGATCCAGAGTAACAATCAGATAAGGTGACATTATGATACACCGGCGACCCAGACTCCTCCACCCCCCTCGCTCCATGAGGCACCTGCTGAGGGTGGGGGGGGGTGACCCCATTCATACTTACCATGAATCTGGTGCTCCCTCTGGTGGGGGAAACCAGTAACCGAACGACCAGTCTCACTCTCTCTCTCTCACACACACACGCATGCACACGCACGCACACGGATATATTTACACGTACATTCACGTGTATGAGGGCGCGCGCACGGACACCGTGTAATTACCAGTCGAACACAACGTGAAATTTCAGCGATTTTAATTCCGCAGGAGAGTCGGTGCTTTCTCTCCCCTCTCCGCATCCCCCTCTCATTTCCTCCCTCCCCATTTCTCCTCCCCTCATCCCTTCTTCCTCCTCCCAGTTATCAAGCGATGCTCCAGTGATCCTCCTGAATTAGGGGGATTTCTGCGGGAGAGAGCCGTCACTACAGAACGGTGGACTGGAAGGGAAATCAGACTCTGGAGCGGCTCTGCAGATCCAGGGAAGGGCGTTATTAGAGGAGCCAGGCGGGATGAGCTCGGAGACAGGCCGGAAAACTCACCCAGGATTCCCGCTCTCCAGGCTCAGAAACACGACTCTCTGTTTCCATTCTTAATCACACAGTTCAGAGACAGAGAGAAGCTACAGTGTGTGCTCTTCAGGTACATTTAACCATAGGAAGGAAAAAGAGCCCAACTTCAAAAACTGAGCGTCTGGCTTGAATAAAAGGCCCACACACATTTGCCTTCTCTTTCTGGTTATAGCATCTAAAACGCCCACAAATCGTTCGCTAAGAGCAGTGATGTCAGCTCTGACAAGTCTCCGGCAGCAGAGCCCAATTCCCCCTCCCCCCCTTCCTGTGGTCAGCTCTCTGTGTTACCATTTAACAACGGCATCCGATAATTACGCAAAACCATACATCGCGTCACGTGGGAAATCGTTTTACAGACCAATAGCAGCCAAAAATATGCATAATTGTACCAAAATTACTCGAATTAGTATGGAACACAAATCAAAAGCTCCAGCACGATATGAAAAACGTGTGGGCCGTTAAAATCTAGAGGATTCTGAGAAAAGAGCATTATCCTTTTAATTCTCACATCAGAGGTATGATTAACTATCTCCAGCGTGTAGAACATTCTGCTCGTACCCAAATCAAGGTTCTGTGCATCCCCACCACATGAAGCTTCCCCCAATTTTACCTAAATATTAATATTAATATGAGCTAAAAGGGCCCAGGCAATAAATCGATTGACATTAATAATGTGACAGAGCAGTATCAGTGCAGTATCCCAACTCAGGATCAGGATCACTTGAATAAAGCTTAAAAAAATTAATAAAAAAATAAAATAAATGAAAACTAATTTATTTAAAATGTACTCAGCTTTGAGTAAAGTTAGCGGCCATCTTTCAGGTGTAAAAGACAATGCACACAGAGAGGTCATCCTCTATACCCGTCACACAGAGCACTTGCTTGTCTTCTCTTTCTCCCACTCGGGGCTTATTTAATTCTCTGGTGCGAGTGCCCTTTACTCCCTGCTCCTGAAGCCAGGCCTGTGCACCACACACCAGAACACAGGCAGCTGGACCGGGAGGCAGCCTGAGACCGGCCAATAAGAGCCTGGACACGGTACAGAGGGAGGAAATGGTCCTCAGAAAACCCTACGCTTGGCACATTCTCTAAAAAAAGTACAGAAGGTGTGTATGCAGTCTACAGTCATCAAACAGGTAAATGTATCTGTGCACAAGATGGTGGTCGTTTGAGAGAGGAGTGACTGATGTCTCTTTTGATGAGCTGCCCAGATGAGGCCCTGATCACTGGAACACAGGCGCGGGAAATGGAGGCGATTCTCTGGGACACACTCGTCTGGCTGGGCTGCCAGGCCATGGGCCCTGTGTGTGTGTGTGTGTGTGTGTGTGTGTGTGTGTGTGTGTGTGCGTGTGTCTGTGTGTATATATATGTGTGTATGTGTATGTATATGTATATGTGTGAATGTGCGTGTGTGTGTATATATGTGTGTGTCTGTGTGTATATATATGTTTGTGTGTATGTGTATATGTGTGAATGTGCGTGTGTGTATGTATATGTGTGTGTGTGTGTGTGTGCCTGGGGGGAGCTGCACCTGCTCATTCTTATCAATGGGAGACACAGATATTCACAGATGAAGGGAGGATACTAGACTCACATAAACACTCTATATAAATGTGTGTATATTTACCTGGCTCTCCTTTGTCATAGTACTGGTACGTGCCAATATCTGTATCTGTAAGAGGAGGGAGAGAGCGGGAGAGAGAAAGAAAGTGCGGGAAAGAGAGTGAGGGAGGGAGAAAGAGAGAAGAGGGAAAGAGAGTGAGCGTGAGAGAGAGAGAGAGAGAGAGAGAGAAATGAACAGTGTGCCTGTTAGAAGTGGTCAGATCAGCAATTTCGCACCGCAGGATAAACAATCATTATCTGCCCATGTCCAGCTCCATCTGCCTGCACAGAGGCAGAGATAAGGCTGCTGGGAGCTGCGGGGCGAGGGGGTGAGCCGGGTATTAATAAAGACAGCCATCCCACCCCCCCAACCCCCCCGGGACGGCCCCACCCGCCCCGCGCCCCGCACACAAACTGCTGAGACCAGCCTTTCTGACTGCTGCCGCCTGGCTGAGAGAGGAGACGCAGTCACACACTGACAGCACACAGTTATTTACTTACTTTAATCACCGCCTTATTTCATGATTTCGTTTCATTTGATTTTAGTCACTGCCGTCACCGGGTTCCCAGGCAGGGAGCTGGGCAGCCTTGGAGAGCTGCAGAAGGCAGCCCTCTGTATGGTACACCGGTGTTAATTAACCGGCCGGCTGTCATCGGCAAACCCCGGAGGACCCCCACCGGACCGGGGCCCCGGCTGGGTATTTAAAGGGGGCAGGCTGTAGCGTAGTGGTTAAGGCACTGGGACCCGCAAGGTCGGCGGTTCGATCCCCGCTGTAGCCACGATAAGATCCGCACAGCTGTTGGGCCCTTGAGCAAGGCCCTTAACCCTGCATTGCTCCAGGGGGGATTGTCCCCTGCCTCGTCGAATTAACTGAAAGTCGCTTTGGATAAAAGTGTCAGCTAGAGGCCACCAAAACATATAAGGTGATGTAATGTAACCTGCGCCCGTCTGAGGAGTGAAAACTGCACACGCATTCTGTCTGTCCCTGCAGGGCAAAGAGTTCACGTTTGCCAAAATTTCTTGACAAGAACAATCTTGACTGTTAAATTATAGAGCACCCAACGAATACATTACATTATTGGCATTTGGCAGACGCTCTTATCCAGAGTGATGAACAGTTGATTAGACTAAGCAGGAGACAATCCTCCCCTGGAACAATGCAGGGTTAAGGGCCTTGCTCAAAGGCCCAATGGCTGTGTGGATATTATTGTGGCTACACCAGGGATCGAACCACCGACCTTGCAGGTCGCAGTCATGTACCTTAACCACTATGCTACAGGCCGCCCTACATAAATAAACCAGCACACAGACTTTCCAGGGTGGCCATAGACTTGAACTGAAAATGTGGCTCACTGTAAGTCTTAGTTCCAAACATTAACAGGCAAATATGCGCAAACATCAATCTGGCTCCTGCTCTCATTATTTTGGCCATAAAAAGGATTTTAAGTATAAAAGTATGTATAGTTTTGTCCGTATGTATAGTTTTGATGGTTAATGATGCGATTGGTTTGGCAAGTACAGCTGTGTTCAAGAAAATAGCAGTACAACATCAGTAACCTGATGAAACACTGTTATTACTAGTAGTGATATTTCTGCATGGCAAATAATTTACTTGTAGATGTATTAGTGTAATAGAAAAACAACAGACCCAACTGTCATGACATGCACGCTGCTTGTTCTGAGTAATTGACTCATTCATTGAGAGGGGCGTCTTCAAAATAATGGCAGTGTGGAGATTAATTAGATAATTTATTAATTGTGTGAAAAAACAGGTGTCATTAATTGTCCTTTATGAAGGAAGAAGGGAAGCAAATGTTTCACACATTGTTATAAATTATATTTCCTTCTGAATTGCTAAGTAAAATGGGCCGTTCCAAACATTGTTCGGAGGAACAACGTAATTTCATTAATAAGTTGATTGGAAAACGTATAAAGAAGTGCAGGAAATTATAGAATGCTCGGGTGAAATGATCACCAATGCTTTAAAATGGCAACAAAAACCCGAAATACGCGGAAGAAAACAAGCAACTACTGTTAAAATGGATCGAAGAATAGACAGAATGGCAAAGATTCAGCCATTCATCAGCTCCAGAAAGATGATCTACAATTACCTGACATTTGATCGAAGCTAAATTATCAGCAAGAAGCCCCTGTAAAGCACCATTGTTGAAAAAAGGGCATGTGCAGAATCGGTTAAAATTTGCCAAGGAACACATTGATTGGTCCAAAGAGAAATAGCGTAACATTCTGTGGACTGATGAGAGTAAAATTGTTCTTTTCGGGTCGAGTGGTCGTCGACAGTACGTCAGACGACCCCGAGGTACTGAATTCAAGACACAGTACACTGTGAAGACAGTGAAGCATGGTGGCGCAGAAATCATGGTATGGGGATGTTTTTCATACTATGGTGTTGGGTTCGTATACCAGGATCATGGATCAGTTTGAATACATCAAAATACTTCAAGAGACTTGTTACCGTATGCCAAAGAGGAAATGCCCCTGAAATGGGTGTTTCAGCAAGACAACAACCCCAAACACATGAGTAAGCGAGCAACATCTTGGTTCCAGACAAAAAGGACTGAGGTAATGGAGTGGCTTGCTCAATCCCCCGACCTCAGCCCCATTGAAAACTTGCAGGGTGACATTAAAGATGCAGTTCCTGAAACAAAACCCAAAAATTCACAGGAACTGTGGAAGGTAGTCTGTTCATCCTGGGCTGAAATACCTGCTTCTAGGTTGCAGAAGTTGGTTGACTCGATGCAACACAGATGCGCAGCAGTTATCAAAAACAATGGTTAGGCAACTAGATATTAGTTCAGTAATTTAAAGTTAAACCGTTAAAAATGTCTTCGTTTTAGTTTGAAGACAAAAATGTCGACACTGCCATTTTTTTTAACAGATTAATATTCCTTTTCTTTGCTTCCTGTAAAAGAATAACGCAGACTCGATAAAATTAGTTAATGCTTTGATTTGGAATTTAATGTGTAATGTTTCCACTACATTTGAAATAAGGAACTAAAAGCAATTGAAACTTTATTAACTTTTTTTAACGCACTGCTATTTATTTGAACACAACTGTATGGCGTTGCCTTTAGCGTAGCTTTTATGATTGTTTATCTTTGACAAATCTGTGTACCTTCTAGTCTAACCTGGGGTCTATAAGAAGTGCCTCACATATAGCATGTTTCATCATCATTATCATTATCATTATTATTATGGACCTCCGAGTCACAGGTCATAAGCTTCCGCACAGCATGCAGTGTGTGGCTGCATCACCACACCGACAGAGGAGAGGTTCCCGGGTTTGAATCCGGTGTGTGACACCTCCTCTATGCTTCTGACTGAGGTGCTCTGTCTCAATCGCCCTGGGTTAAAACGGGCCTGAATAGAGGGGGGAAGTGGGAGAGGACCGAACGCCGAGCAGACGAGCAGATTAATTACCGCTGACATGCAAGGCGCTCTTCGAGGACCACAAGTGCAGCTCGGCCAGGCAGAACGACATCTGATTGAAGGAGAAACTCGATTCTGCGGAAACACGAGGGAGAGAAAGAGAGAATGAGGGGACAACGAGAGGCAGACATAATAACGCACTCTCTCTCTCTCTCTCACACCCACACACACACACACACACACACACACACACACACCGTAAGGTGTGCTGGGCTCCTCCAGCACAAACCCCTCACCCCGCGTTGGGGAATGTCGTCAGGGAGACAGATGAGTGACAGCAGGGCGTGGCCCCCCTCCCTCCCCCCCCTCCTAGCACTGTCTGAGCTGACAGGGGAGAAGAGGGGTGTGGGGGTCGGATTCCACAGGGGTCACCCTGACACATTGCCATTACACTGCATACAGACAGCATACAGGCCCAGACACATGTATATACAAGTACACATACAGTACAGTGCCTGTACCACCGACACTGCCTGGGAAATCCTCTCACTGTAAAATGATCCGTTTCTGAGGGAACCTGGTTTTCTTTAGGAGAGGGAAAGGCTTCACTTCTTTACATTTTATTTGAAATGGCTGTTTCTCACTGAGCAGCTTTTTGAATGAATGAATGCACACGCACTTCCCTCGCCCTCTCTCTCTCTCTGTGGCTCTCACACGCACTCACATACGCACATACGCACACACACACACACACACACACACACACACACACACACGCACGCACACACACACACACCTCTTGACTGACACCTGTGACCTCCAGCCTCCTCAGCCTGAGCCCGTGCCAGAACTGGTTGCCAAGAGAGACGCCGCTCCGCTTCAGAGCAAAGCCACGGCGCCCAATCAGCACGTCCCTCTGGTCCACTCCCGCCAATCAGAAAGCAGCGTCTGCGTGGGGATAGACAGATTTGGCGTTCAGCCCCACGCTTACGATCTCACACCGGCGCCAGCTCTGTGCACAAACCCATCCACCTTCATGTCATAATCACTCCTCCATTTAGACACTCATATCCTGAGCCACTGCCACAACTGCATTTTTACACAGTATCCACTAATAAGCATGCATACTGGATACATACTGGATGTATGCATACCGGATACATACTGGATGTATGCATACCGGATACATACTGGATGTATGCATACCGGATACATACTGGATGTATGCACACTGGATAGAGTGCATACTGATATGCATGCATACTGGATACATACTGGATGTATGCATACTGGATACATACTGGATGTATGCATACTGGATAGAGTGCATACTGATATGCATGCATACTGGATACATACTGGATGTATGCATACTGGATGTATGCATACTGGATAGAGTGCATACTGATATGTATGCACACTGGATACATACTGGATGTATGCATATTGGATAGAGTGCATACTGATATGTATGCACACTGGATACATACTGGATGTATGCATACTGGATAGAGTGCATACTGATATGTATGCACACTGGATACATACTGGATGTATGCATACCGGGTACATACTGAATACATTCTGAAGTAATTCAGGTTAAGTCCCTTGCTCAAGGGTACAATGACAGTGTTACAGCTGGGAATGGAACCTACAACCTTCAGTTTTCAAGCCCAGTTCCCTTATGATTATACTACCCTGCCCCCACCAATCACAGCGGTTTCAGTCCTTGATGGAGGGAAACGTGCGGCGGAGCCCTTAAAGAACGGTGCGACGGCAGACACAGCTGTTTACGACGCAAGAACACAGTCACGCATCTCCTCCCCTTCCTCCACGAGAGGGACCGCGATCGTACACAAAACGTGCCAACGCAATGTCTCCCACAGCACAGCCCAGATCAAAAAATAAATAAATAAGAAATAGCCAACGTTCAACTGACGTAGCTCTCCCCAAAGTGCTGACACGGAGGAGACTATCGGGGAAGGGAATGTGTTCACCCGGGGTGGCTTCTCAACGACCCCCCCCCATACGACAGGGTTCTGCTGAGCAGGCCTGGTCTTATCTCCGGGGTTTGAGGTTGTGTGTGTGTGTGTGTGTGTGTGTGTGTGTGTGAGAGAGAGTGTGCGATGCTAGAAGTCCAAAACTACAGCGAAACCAAATCAGTCATAAACTGGAGCCCAAGGAAGTGCTGTATCCAGCACAGCTATTCTGAGTTTACTGACATAAGAGGATTCCTTCATCTCCCGCCCGCTTTTAAAGGAAGTCAGCTTCTTTTTAAATCAGCTTTTTCTCTTCCCTGTGAGTCTCCAAACAGAAAGCCTACCCCCAAACCCAGGAAGAGAGGCCATGCAACTGGCTGTTCAGGACACACTTTCTTTTTCTTTAGGTATCTTTACGGACATTTTGTCTCAAATGGAAATGATGAATTTAGCGAAAGATGGCAGCCTTTTTATTAATAACTTTTAAGGTAAGAGGCAGGCTAAATAAGGAGAGAAACTTTGGGAGAATGCCTGTACTGGACACTGAGAATGAGCAGCGCAGTGCATCCTGGGAAAAGCTCAGTGGCAGGTGCCGTGGTCAAGATGCTGAGTCAGCAGCACAAAGGTTCGAACCCCAGGTGGCGTGCCTCTATAACTGCACTCCTCAAAGTACTTGACACAAATCTCTTCAGTAAACAACCAACTGTGCATATTTGAACATGTAAATGAAAGTAAAAGGAACTATGTTCAGATGTTGGATAAGTACCTTCCACCGTGCAAACATTTAAAGAAAAAGAGGATTCGAGCGCATGAAAGGAAATTAGCTGCTGCTAACAAAAACATTTCAGTTGGCCTTCAGTTGAGAAGGTGTTTTCCCATTGGCCCATATGGCTAGTCCCGGGGCCTCTGAGTGTGTCTCTGACACAGGGAGGCAGATGCTCCTGTATCAGCTGTGCAGGGGAACAGAACGCCCGCCATCAAGCGCTAACACATTAGCATGTGCTAATGGCCTTTCTGTGTGATATAAACATTAATGGAGGGCAAAGTGGTTAACGATGAGAGCGTGGGAAGTGGAGGGGGAAGGGAGGGATGGAGGGAGAGAAGGAAAGAGGGACAGAGAGAAAAAATAGAGAAGGAGACAGGGATGGAGAAAAGGAGAGGGAGGGAGAGGAGAGAGGGCCAGAGGGAAGGAGAGATAGACAGAGAAGGAAGGAGGGAAGGAGGGAGAGAAGGAGAGAGGGGGGAGAGTAGGAGGGATGGAGGGAGGGAAGGTTGGAATGCCTCCAGTACCAGGACAGAAGCGACAGCCCTGCAGGATCCTCCAGGTTCCCTCTGGTTCTGAAACACTTCCAACCACAAGGACAAAAAACCTGTGTGTGTGCGTGTGTGTGTGTGTGTGTGCAATGTGTGTGCGCCTGAGTGTGTGTGCGGCCATTTCCACCCTGTCCCTTTCTTTGAAGCGACTGTCATCGCCATAGTGACAGTTTGTCCTTCAGAGAGCAAATGTGTAATTACTTTTTAGTTAAAAAAAAAAAAAAACACAAGTGTTTGTTTGAAATATTTGACAAGCTGTCATCTGCACCTGATGGGCCTGTTTTGCATTCAGGGCTATTTGCTGAGGTGGGGGTGTGGGGCGAGACTGCCCCACTGGGTCAGCTGCAGGGCAGGGTGGCAGTTTGGAGACCATGGGGTAAGAGTGTCAGTATCGGGGTGCAAGTGCATGTCGGCACTGGGAAAGTGGTCAGTGTGCTTCAGAATTATTGTGTGAGAGCGTGCGTCAGCACCAAGTGTGTGTGTGTGTGTGTGTGTGTGTGTGTGTGTACTACAGAATTGGGAGTCACATTTGGGGTGCAAAGGTGATGTTGCATCTTAAGGTGAGGCACACAGACCCATGCATGTATTTGTATTGTATTGGATATATATATAGAGTATATTTGCCAACACGAGGCAGCATGTATAGAGTGTATTTGCCAACACGGGGCAGCATGTTTACAGAGATGAACACAAGACTCTCTGGACAAGCTGAATCCACAGGCCCACAGTAACGGCCAGGTGAAGGAGAATGAGGATTACTGTAGCCTCCACCGCATAATACCGACAATAACTCACCAAAAATCAATTCAGAACATGATAAATATTTAAAATATGTTCATATAGATGTGACTTATTACTTAATTGGTTGCCATAGAATTGCGTAACCAACAGAGTCTGTACATAATCACTATCCGAGTCGGTTAATGTACAGAGCCGGATGCGTCGAACACCGGGGAAACCCTAAACCCTCGACTGTAATATGTTACAGCAGACTTGGGCAGGACGGCCCAGGTCCTGGAGAGCTGCAGGGCTCCTGGCCTTAGCAGGCAGTGCAGACCCAGGGAACCAGGTGAAGTGCATAACCTGCATAGTAAACTGCTTTAATTGATCAATTACCTACTGAGTGACAACAAATCCCAGCAGCCCCTGGGGCAGTGCAGGACCTGGGCTGGTGACCCCCGCATTACTGCGCCGGTCATTCCTTATTGGTCACAACAATGACTCAGAATGACTTTGAACATGATGCCCTCGTTTAAGTGGAATTGTTTCTTTTTTTCCCATTTGAAAAGTTTTTTCTTGTTGTTTTTGTTTTTTTTCAAAGCTGTAAGATTATCAGTTTCATCCAGGACTGGGGGGGGGGGGGGGTCCTTTCATCATCTATCAGAAGAGGAGGAAACCGGAGACCAGCTCACTCAGAATAACTCTCATTCTCAACAGTCACATTCAGGGCACGTCTGTTTATTTAGCAACTTCATATACGCAGAACACCAACCTCACCACACACACACACACACACACACACACTCTGACACAAACTCCCTCTCTTTCTCACACACACAAGCACACACACTCACTGACACAAACTCCCTCTCTTTCTCACATACACAAGCACACACACTCACTCTTGTTCCCTTTCTCAAACACACACACACACACACACTCTTGTTCCCTTTCTCAAACACACACACACACACACACACACACACAAGCAAACACACTCGCTCACACAACCTCTCTTCCTTTCTCAAACACACACACACACACAAGCACACACACTCACTCACACAAACTCTCTTCCTTTCTCAAACACACACACACACACACACACACACACAGTTTTTGCTACAGGCTATGCCCGAGGTGCTTACACATCACAGGGATTTGGGGGTCCTGAACAGCTGTCAGACAAATTCTAATCCCTGTCCCGCAGTAGCCCCGCCCCTTTGTCCCTGCTGGGGATGTGTCTGACCCCCACAGGTGAGTGTTTCTGTCTACCTGTCCAAACACACGGTGCCTCCCCCCCCTTCACAAGTGAAGAGGCTGCTTTATCTTCAAAGAGCCCAGGAAAAACACACTCCCTCCCTTTCTAATCGCACCGGAGCGACCCGGGACCCCGTGGGTTCGGTGTTCACCTTTCGCCCCTGTCGTTTTCCTGCCGCATTTGGCCACCGGCGCTTTGGGCTTTCCTGTTGGTCTCCAGGCCCGTGAGAAAAACCCAGACCGACACCAGGGCTCTACGCTAACACAGGCTGAGCACGCCGACGCATTCCCAATTAGTAGACGTGCTCCTCAATCGCTTTACGGGCTCCTAAAATGGGAACCCTGTACAAGCCCTGGCTGACGCTCCATGAGATGCTGAAAACAAGGAAGGCAAGGAAAGCTTCAGCAGCAACAACAACAAAGCACAAACGAACACACAGGTATTATGAGGGAATACAACACATATTTTCAACACAATTTTACAAAAGAACTAGACCTATTATCTGAAGGAGACTTCAAGTAGACAGTCAATCACCCAGAGAGTTTTATAAATGCAGGGAAACATCAATATTTCCTCGTATCACAATTAAAATAAGTGAATTATTCCACCTTGCTTGAGCGCGCTAATGCTAATCGAGCACTATGAGCTAGACAGTGAATAAAACATAAAACATCTGCTCCAGGAACGAGCCCATTTATACAAGGGCAAGCAACCGCGTGCCTTAAGGTCCTCCACTCCAAACCCGCATAATTAAGGTCAGGGCCAAATCCTCCGGTTTGACTTATCACAATCTTATCTTTCCCCCGCCTTACTCTCATTTGCCATACGGGGGTGAGACCGGGCGGGCTATAAACACACATTAATATCGCGTTAGCGGTAGAAAGGGAAGACTGTCACTCTATCACGCTGAATAAAAGTCCAAGGACCCTTCCCTCCTCCTCTTATTTAATCAGCGCAGATTAAAATGAATCATTTTCTCATTTGCCGGACTCTCATTTTAATTTCCCCCACTTCCAGCTGTCCTTCACGGGTAATTATTCTCCGCGCAGGAAGCGCACCCCTGCCCCCCTTTAGCATTTTAGCGGCAGGTCTTTTTCGCCGTCTGTTGTTCTCGCTCTCGGGAAAAAAAAGAAAAGAGAACTCGGCAAAGAGCTGACTTTGTAAATCTCCACGCGATTAAACATTCCAGTTGGCGCGTAGCAACGGACGTTTTTTTAATTTTTATTATTTTTTCCGCAGGCGTGTGCAAACGGCCGATAGCGTGGAGAGCCGTAGCCTGACCCCAATCACAGGGAGAGGAGCCGCTGCCTGCCCGCCCCTGCAGGAGAACCGGGGGTGAGGAGGCGCTCCCTGCAGGAGAACCGGGGCAGAGGAGGCCAACGAGCCCGTGCTCGACAACCAGACTACAACCCCGTCCCGCAATCGCGCTCTCTGTCACAACTCCACCTGCCCTCCAACCAACCCCATCCCCCTGGGACTGCTGTCACACATCACTGCTCAAAGTGTGTGTGTGTGTGTGTGTGTGTGTGTGTGTGAGAGAAGAGTGTGTGAGTATGTGTGTGTGTGCGTGTGTGAGAGAGTGTGAGAGTGTGTGTGTGTGTGTGTGAGAGAGTGTGTGAGTGTGTGTGTGTGTGAGAGCGTGTGAGTGTGAGAGTGTGTGTGTGTGTGTGTGTGTGCACGCGTGTGTGTAAGAGAGTGTGAGTGTGTGTGTGTGTGAGAGAGTGTGAGAGTGTGTGTGTGTGTGTGTGAGAGAGTGTGAGAGTGTGTGCGCGTGTGTGTGTGTGAGTGAGAGTGTGTGTGTGTGTGCGCGCGCGTGTGTGTGTGTGAGAGCATGTGAGTGTGAGAGTGTGTGTGTGTGTGTGTGTGTGCGCATGTGTGTGAGAGTGTGACAGTGTGTGTGTGTGCGTGTGTGTGTGTGAGAGAGAGAGTGAGAGTGTGTGTGTGTGTGTGTGTGTGTGTGAGAGAGTGTGTGTGTGTGTGTGTGTGAGAGAGAGTGAGAGTGTGTGTGTGTGTGTGTGTGTGTGTGAGAGAGTGTGTGTGTGTGTGTGTGTGTGTGTGAGAGTGTGTGTGTGTGTGTGTGTGTGAGAGAGAGTGAGAGTGTGTGTGTGTGTGAGTGTGTGAGAGCGTGTGTGTGTGTGTGTGAGAGAGAGAGTGTGTGAGTATGTGTAAGTGTGTGTGTCACGTCCCCTGGAGAGACGTGTGAAATTACAGGGCTAAAGACCTGCCACGCTGACTGACTGCACAACCACTCTCTCATCACACAATCACTTAAATTACCCGATCCACGTCATGGTCTCGACATCCCGGCCTTCCCCCGACAGAGGAACAGAGGACGAAAACAAACAAAGAGACAGGTACACCGATGCAGGAAACACGCCGATGACATCACGGAGGGAGCGCCTTCCTGGGGCCTAGTTATCCCGGATGAGGAGGCCAGACAAATCGCACCCCGCGAGCATTAAAACACAGAGCTGGAACCCGCGAAGCGGAGGCAGCCCTTATCTACGCCCCTCTGGGGGGACAGTCATGCTCCAACAATGTCAGGGAGAGATTGGGTCGGGCTGGGAGGGGGGGGGGCGGGCAAACAAAAGCCGCGCTTCGGGGAGAGCGGAGGCAGGGGAAGGGGCGCGGACGCGCGTGCGGACGGCGCCGGGGATCGGAGCGGAGCATCATGGGACGGCGCCGGCTGCCGGGGGGTGCTCGATAAGTCCGAATTGAAACGAGATCGTGCGGTGAAGGTCAGGCGGGGGAAGTCGTTCCGCGTGGCGGGTTGATAACCCCGGCGCGGCTGTGCGCCACGCGACTGGCGGAAAGAGCCGGAACGTGGAGGTGAGGGAGGGGGGGGGGGGGGGGGAGCCCAACGTGGCAGGTTATCGGAGAGGAAAGAGGAGGGGGCAGCAGGGGCTGTCTGTGGACATAGCGGGGGAAACGCACCATAAAGGGAAGAGGGCTTCTACGCTGGAGTGGAAGATTCCCATCACACCTTGGGTAGCAGGAGCAGCCATCCACAGATTACGTATGCCTGAGGTTACACACTCGCCGGAGAGTCCGGACTGGAGCGCAGCTTCAATCCACCTGCTGACGACTCACATCACAGCCCCGGCCGCAGGGAGATCAGTCAACACGCCCTCCAGATGAGGCCTTGGAGGAGGTAATCCTGCCAACTATTCTGCACATGTAAACCAGGACATTTCACAGAACAAGAAGTCTAAGGAACTCCCAGATGATACATCCAAAGAGTGCTTAGTTTAAGAAACAGAAGCCTCACAGGTCCTGAGCTAGCAACGTCCATTGATCAGGACCGGCCAACACCAGTGAAGAGGCAACACCAGTGAAGAGGCAACAACAGGGAAGAGACAACACCAGTGAAGAGGCAACACCAGTGAAGAGGCAGCACCAGTGAAGAGGCAACAACAGGGAAGAGGCAACACCAGTGAAGAGGCAACACCAGTGAAGAGGCAGCACCAGTGAAGAGGCAACAACAGGGAAGAGGCAACACCAGTGAAGAGGCAACAACAGGGAAGAGGCAACACCAGTGAAGAGGCAACAACAGGGAAGAGGCAACACCAGTGAAGAGGCAACACCAGTGAAGAGGCAACAACAGGGAAGAGGCAACTCCAGGATGCTGGTCTTAAAGGCCTCATTGCCCTTTTGCCATCCAATCTGTGTTCCTTTGCCCATTTAATCTTTTCTTCTAGTTCCAGAAGTGGCGTTTTCATTGAAACTATATGAAACCATAAGAAACTACATTAAACTATATGTGGGTGTCATTGGCTCAGGAGGTAAGCGCAGTCGTCTGGCAGTCAGAAGG
>NC_083777.1:10052500-10112500 GCF_963514075.1 Conger conger
GCTGGGACTCTAAGACAAACAGGGGCGGAGAGGGGGAGAGGGGCCGGCTGGAAAGCCTGCCCGCGAGGGGACCTCTAAGAACATCAGCAAACGTCATTAGAGCACTGGAGGGAGCCGCACACAGCCCGGCGCTGTTTAAGAAAGTATTTACCGCGAGACGCCGAGCAGTTAGGCAAACACACGGGGACAAATAACCGGCCCAAGCTGGAAGGAGCAGCATTCCTACCCTCCTCGACACGGGAGACCGTGGAAGCCTCCAGAAGCCTCAGGTGGCTCCTCTTGCCCTAAAAAAACGCTGTGTCCCAAGGTTACTAGCTCTGGTCGATCGGACCCTGCCGGTCTGTCGGTCCCAGCTGTGTGCGGGGTGTGATGCCCCAATACTATGACTACGCAGCTCAACTGGTGGACTGGTTGATAAGCAGCAGGTTCTGGCAACGAGATAGCCCTGTGAATAAAATTCAATACTCTAAACTGGACACGACAAAATGATAGAAAACACAAGGATGAAAACTGCTTCCAATAACAAAGCTTTTTATTCTGCCTTTGCTGGGTACTGTCAAGCCTTCCCCTACATCAGAACACCACATCACACCCCACCCAGGCAGGAGCACCCCAAGTAACATGCCAGTAACACTACTGGAGACGGTGCCCACGATGGCTGAAACTAACTTCTCTATTTCCAGAGACCACACACAACTAGTCTATGCACACGGCCCATTACAAGTAATAAAAGTTAATTAGATGGGCCAAAATAGGTAAGGAAGATGCACTTCTTCAAGGTAAATAAAATTTAAACTAATTTCCATTAATAGTATTTCCCCTTGGTTTTCTTGACAGCAGCAATATCAGGTGTATCAGAAGTGATGTACAGATTGTACATTGTACATTGATATTATCACAATTATTGAACAAGCTGTACTTAAGACAAATGTCGGTAAATTCCTGCCTATGTGCGTCAAAGGTGCATGCAATTTCTTTTACGACTCTATCAACAGTGTGATTGTGCTTCATGACATACCCTCTGGTTATTTATATAAAAGGTCAGGACTCAATATGGCAAAACCTAAACGGTTTCATTTAACTCTAACATGACAAGCCAGCTACAAACTAAAAAACCCAGATTAGTGAAGCCCCTGAAAGACCAATTCCACCACTGCCCCCCATTCACGGTCACCATGTCTTTGAATTTGTTGGGATTTACACGAACACCAACCCAATTCCAACGACCACACACATATACACACATACACACAGGTTCCAGAGACTGACATGGTGTCCGGACCACACCAGGCGGGTCTCTGAAAGGTTGGCAGAATGTTCTGGCCTTCACAGCATCACACGGCTCATCTGATCCACGGGGTCATGACAGGAAGTGACACCTGTCCGCTCGTAAACGAGCTCCGCGACCCTATGGCCGCATCCCAGCGGTCACGGGCCCCTCTCTCCCCTTCTGCCGGTCCACATCCCTCGGACTGACCTGGGAGGGTCGTACAGACGCCCGCGCGTTTCTCCTCAGGCCTGAAGGAAGAGGGCTTGGTGTCCTTCAAGGAAAGCGCCATTTTATTGGAGAGAAAAGTACACAAGCAATCAGGGACATGAATAACTGTTAACATTCATCTGAATCCGGCACACACAAAATCTACCAAAAGGGCAGCTTGTTTCTCTTCATAAGAGACTCCTTCAGGTTATGTGAATCCGGAGTGATTGTGATGTCCGTTACTCCAGCTGCTTTGGCTTTGTAAGAGAAGAAAGGGTTGGGTTGTGGACCTGCACTCAGGGTAATGGTGCATCATGGTCACTTTAAGGGCTGGCATTGCTCCAGAATCCCGTGTGTTTGAAGGTGGGCCTGTCCTTGTCTCTGGTCACTCAGGAATGACCACAGTGCCCTCACACTGTGTACTTAAAAACACACCAGCCAATTAGTGCCCTCACACTGTGTAGTGAAAAACACACCAGCCAATCCTGGGCTGGAGGTGCCGGGCTGTCTGCAGAGCCTTGAACGTTCTTCTCTTTGCCAAATTTAACCAAGGGACTGAACAAAGCTACCATGCAGCACCACCCTGTCCCAAAATATACTGAGAAGTAAGAGTGAAGACACCATGCAAGGATAAGATCAGGACACCCTGTTGGGTATGTTGAGCGTTTTTCATTAGCGTTTTTAACTAGCTCACTTGCCAGAACTGGGCATGGTGAGGCAGCTAATGGTGGCTAATTGGCCACCACTCCCTAGCTCTTAGTTTGCCAGCTAAGGTAAGGTAAATAATTAGGCAATCGTCAGTTTGACATTTTAATTCCTTCTCATCTGACTTATGCCAACTCTAGCATACTCCCCTCCCGCCAAAATGTGACCCCGCTGCTTTGACCTACACCTCAGTTACAAGAAGCCGTCCGTGTCCGGAGAGCACGTGGGGGTCAGTGCCAGAAGACTGAGCCCAGCACACCTGGTGTCCCGGACTCTATCCCAAGCAGAGCAGGTGAGCTGAAGCAGCCGCTCCCATAGGAGCAGAGCGATTTAACAAGGCTACTCTTTCTCCACATCAGTACGATTCCATCCTTCCCCTGACAAAAGGATTCACACAATGCCGGTGCGTTCGAGTCCTTTGAGGAAAAAGAGGAACTTCAAATACAAGTGTATTTGCGAAAGGTTAGCGGGGATAATGGAGGAGAAGTGCCGTACCGCTTCAAGCCCCGTCCTGTTAGAACCCGTCTCCTCTTTCCCCGGGTTCTGCCGCGGGGGGGGAGGCCCGTGCTGCATAGTCACTGGCGGTTAAGGCATTAGAACGACTCAAAGGGCGATGTCTCACATTTCAGACGGCTGCCTGTCAGGCCCAGGAATGCGGGGCAAGACCGATCCAGCTGAGGTCTGTAGTGCTCCTTCATTCCTCTTCTGTAGCGCTCGCTTCTCCTGTGAGAAAAGCGCGGCCCTCCTCCCAACCCCCGCCCCGGCGCGCGGCGGTAATCGGTCGGAGCGTCTCCTCCGGAACCCTAACGCTCCCGTTCCAGAGGCTTTCGTTTCCCGGAGGTTTCTGCGGCGCCTGCCGATTTCACGCCGTTTCCCGGCAGCCGTGCACCATCTGTGGCGTCCCCTCCGTCACACGCTCCGCTCCCACTTAAGCACGCATCACCCAGGCCCGCGCGGCGCTCCCCGGAAACCTCCAGCAACGCAAAACACACACACACACACACACACACACACACGAACACACACACAGAAAGGACCGAGTTATTAACCGAAGGAATCCCGCCGACCGTATTGAGAGCCTTTTTCAGCTGCACCCTTCAGTTTCGACTCCGGCTAGTTGCCGCGCAGACTTACAGAGATATAGACTTACACGTAATTGTTCAAATCCTCAGGCATTTTCCAGAAAGGGAACAAAAGTGTTACAGTGTGGGAGGCTGGGCGCAGGGACGGTCTCTGGGCCAGGAGCGGGGCCTGGTGTTGCCGTAGCGCAAAGAGCAAACGCTAGCGCCACACACCTAAATTACACCAATTTTCCCACCGTTTTGCGGCCACAATGAACGGCGGCGACTCGACAAATTAGGCGGCTAATGTCCCACGTCCAGGACGGGAAGGAATCCAGACAGCACTAGTTCACTCAGGCATGTGAACAGGTGAATCAGCCAGATTCCACCGACACAGCAATTCATTTTTGTGTCCCCTTTAGGCAACACGAGTCGCTGGTCTTAATCTCAGGAACCATACATTCTAGTGTGCTGAAACCTACACAAGGGACATTCAATACAAATAAAATTAATGTTTTTGAAAATATTTTTTTCACTACACTACATGAAGTGTAAAAAGTGCTTTTTCTGCCGGACCTGCTGGGGTTATAGTCCTGCCCAGAAGTAATGACCCGAAATGTAAGCAGGAAGCCTCTGATAGTCGGGAGAGGAGTGGAGGTAGGTTGTGAGAGGTCGGTTGAGAGCCTATGTGAAAAAATGTGCCATGCTCCTTCCACAGACCTTCACTGTGGCTTATAATCTGTGTGCCCATAACCATTTCCTGTCCAACCAAATCATACAGTTGTTGCCATCCCAGCTGTGGCAGTCAGTCGTACCGGCACAGTGCAGAGGACCTGACCTCAGGAGCTCGGTCCCTCCTGGCCCCGCTCCACCCCGTGCCGGTCAGGGGCCCTGAACGAGGGAGCCGGAACATTCCGAGTCCCTGCGCTCCAGACGCGCCCGTGTGCCCCCGGCCGAGCCCGTCAGCCCTTCAGACGCGGCTCTCAGACGGCCCCCCTCGCCTGTCCGCCGCACGTGACTTCAAACCCGAGTCCGCCGCACCCCGCCGTCAGCCCGGGCCCCGGAGCAGCCGGCGGGGCGACGCAATCGGCCTCCACATCTGCGCGGCGAGACGCGAGCCCAAAACAGGGGCCCTTAATCCCCTCCGCCAGCGGCCGAGAGCGCATTCCTCCCCTCGCAAACGGAACGGGAGGGCCGCGCCCGCGCCCGGCCCGGCTCGGCCTCCCTTTATCGCGGGGCAGCGGGTGTGGATGCCAGGGCCCAGACGGGCGTCCAGTTTGAGGGATTTGAATAAATGAGACACGGCGGAGGGTCAGGAGGGGGGCCCCGGGTGCGAGGCGTGACTCGGCTCTCTTCCAGGTGTTGTTCCACATCACTCCGCGACATGACTTCTGCTGTTCTGTTTTTATATAAGCTTGCGGTGAGGAGGGAGGGGAAAAATAAAAATAATTAAACAGAAAGCAAAGCTTTAGCTGGAAAATCAAAGCGGGCCGATCGATCTGCGACTCCCCAGCGCCCTCTGCTGCTCGAGGGAAACTCTACAAGGAGGCTTTGAACATTCAACATAGTCAGCAACGTCAAACAAAACTACTAAAAATACTTTCAATACTATTACTTTTTCATTCACCAGTCACATTGTTCTATTCATGAATGGTAACTGTTTTTTTTTAGAAACTTAAAAGCATCTGAAGACATTTGCAGAGAAAAAACTTGATATTATTGTGGTTCCTTTCACTACAAGACTTGTTTCCTGACTAAGAGAAGTGTGATTGACAGGGTAGTTGGGCCAGTTAGAACACAGTTGTCAGGCGAAGGAAAGGCTTGACCTGAGGATGCCTGTGCCAGGCTCCGGTGTGCTGTGAGGGTGTGTTCGGCCTATAGAGTGCGTTGTAATTGCAGAATTGTTTACAGTTGCTATTTACCTGTGTTGCCAAGTGTCAATGTTTGACTGGTCGCCTGGGGCTGTCTCCTCAAGTTGAAAACATCAAAACAATTTAGACGCACCGGGCTCTTGTGCTTAACCATCATTTACACGTTTCACAGCGTGTAATCACCTATGGAGGCATCATCTCTGCCAATCACAAGGAATTACATTCTGTGACAGTTACAGATCCATTTTGTGGGATTAAACAGAAATGCCATTAGTGTCATTCGCAGTCAAATGCCAAATTCAATGCTTTGAATGCATTCAAAGTTAAAATGAATGAATATTACAGGTTGCAGAAAATGAAGAAATGCTTATTAAAGACTTCCTGCCTCTCGCACGGGTCCCCGTGAGGTCACGAAAGTCTAACATTCACAAAGGGTTCAAGCAAAGTTTGGAAAGTATTCACACGACAAGAATGATCGCAAACACGGCACTACACTGACCTCTAGTGCTCACATAGCGTTCCTGCCGTTAAACACCGAACGGGAAGACAGGTGACAAGGAGACGGACAGGGAACAGGTTTACTCCTTTAGTCCTCCTTTAGTTCACCTTGTCCCTTTGGTCTCTGTATTTTAATGAAACTTAATCCCAATCACAGCAAATTATCATTTTGGAAGACTGGAAGGCACTGGTTCCATTTTGGGGGCTCAAACTACTATCAGAATGCGATGTAACGTGCTGGACGGACCCTGTCTGCGGTGCATATCCGACAGGGCGCAGACAGAGGCGCCCGTGGGGGAGGCAGCAGATGCAGTCGAGTCATGGTGGAGCTGGCTGGATCCTCGCTCTCCGTCGCCCAGTTATCAGGATTTGCCCAAACGAGCTGCAGGCATCGCAGTGGAGATCTGCTCTCAGGCTCCAGGTAGAGGGCCTGAGAGAGCCCCTCAGTGCCCGTTTCCACGGTGCACACACAGACCAGGCCTCTGCTGATCTGCCACCAGATCTCATCTTTCCTATTGTCTCCCCCATTTTGTTTTGATTTTCTTTTGTTTGTCTTAATCCCCACGGAGACGCAAACGCGCGAAGGACATACAAAGCATAGAAAATAAATACAGAAACAGCAATGCTTCTACAATGCCACGAGCACTAAAGGAATTAACGGTTTTCATTTTTCCCAGAAAAGAAAAACATAACAAGTCACAAAAAAAAAAACCTAGTAGCAGCGCTGTGCACAACCACGCTGTCTCCCAATTAAACTAGGACAAACCTAACGGCCGATTTTCTCCAGCTGCACCGACATAAATCGAAGTGACAACAAATAACTATTGACGCTTTTCCTGTGATGGACATGCAGCAAGCCTGCAGGTCTTTGCTGTGGAATTGAGTAACTCCTTGTCTACTGGAGGACAGTTTCATCAGTAAAATGACTGTGGTGTTGCCTATAACTCATATTCATATTGGTCTGTCCATCTCCCTTTACAATAGGAGCCAAAGACAGTCCCTATTGCCAGGGAAACGGGTCACTTCACAAACACAGGGGGAGAAAAATCAAATCACCAAATCAAGTAGACTTATCCTTAACATGTATTTTTCCCCACTGCTGAGAAGTTCTTAAGATGTCTGTCTTGCTTCATAGAAGCAAATACAGAGATTACAAGCCCCTTTGAAACACTGAGAACTGTTTGCGTGCAAGTCACAGCCTGTTCAGATTCACTCTGGCCCACTTAGCCAAATGGAAATTCAATTGTCATTATCCAGAGGAATTTCACTACTTTATAATCAAAGTTAAGAAGCTAAAAGACACATTTGTTGATTATGTACAGAAAGGTCAATTAACTTACAGAACATTTGTAGATTTGTCTTAATTATTGAACAGGCGGACAGAAGGAAACAAACCTGTATTTATGAAATGTACGTAAAGTTTGTCCAAATTCTCAGTAAATAGGTCAAACATGGTGCCATGTGGAAGAACCCAAAGCTGACCATATTCTCACTAAAAAAACCTAGAGCTGGGTGTCTGAGAATGCATTTAGAGAGCTGGTTCTTGTCATGTGACATGCCCCTGCAATTCAGGACCACATGGCGATGCATCATTTGCCACAGGGTTTCCCAGGGAGGCAGGGAGGGTTGAAGGGCACTCCTTGCAGCAGTCTATCTGCAGTGATCTTCCTGCACCAGCTGCTGTGGATAGGACAGGCCCCCTATGTAAAGCCTGAGATGAGCAGGTGGACACAGGGTGGAAAAGCAGCAGCAGCTAGCTGCCTGCGTGTGGGGGAGCACAACTAGTCCTAGTCCATGTCCTGCTGAATTAACGGCAGGACGAGAAACTGGGCATTTCAAATTAACAATAATAATAATAATAATAATAATAATAATAATACAAAAGGAGGAAAATGGTGTTGAAAATTAAACAGATCCACTGCTACTCATCACAGACAAGCCTTTGAATACCTGCAACAGAAATACACCATTTATGAACTGTAGGAACACTGAAAGGTATTATTCATTAGTCTCAAACTGGACAATGATTCCCAATGGCTCCTTTTCTAACTGTGCAGAAACGCACACACATTGTTTAAACTGCATACTGTATGTCCTGTATGGCCAAGACCTGCAGTACAGGGAGGACGGCCCAAAAACGCAGCAGCGGCACACAGCTGGGGCCAGCTGTTACCCTCCGCACAGAGGGGGCACTCGGGCCCAGGGAAGCACCCGGAGCCCTCCGTTTCCACATAGATCCTGCCTCAGTCCGCCCTCTCTGACTGAGTGCGGCGTCCAGCTCTGAATCCCACCACAAGTGCACCAGCTCCTACTGGCATGCAACATGGCGGTTCACCAATCCGACATCGATGTGGCATGCACATCTCTCCGGCCCTAACTTGAATAATTACTCTGGTCACTTGACACAAGCTGACAGACCATGGGGGAAAATATCAGGACTCTTCAGTGCCCCTAAAGTGTGCATTTGTGTCATTTCATTTATAACACTGATATTATGTCAAACATAACAGTGACTGATGCAATATTTACCCTGTATTGTTTTCACAGTATTCATGTACTCAAGTCAGAGTGCTGTAAACATTTTGTAGGTGCAATCAATCGAATGCATTACAAACAAATTACTTTAATAGATTTGGCTACTTCACTTTCTCACTCCATATCAATCATTAACTAAAATGTAATGCATTATTTTAAACCCAAAATTCTAATCAACAGACAGGTTATTAAATTAGGAAACATTAGATGCATTCCCAGCCCCATTGCCTTACAAAAAGAGATGTTCCCCATCTGAGGAAGTTCTGCCCAAAGCAATGGGCCAGTTTCACAAACGCAGATTAAGCCTAGTCCTAGACTAAATGCAATTTTGAATTGAGATTCTCAATACAAAACTTTAGTCTGTGTCCTCGAAACCGGCAGTATATGTTATACTGCAGACAGGGTTCTAGTGGAGTTTTTGTCTCAAGTAAGAATTATATACTATATTGTTGCAGGTTGAGACAAATTCAGATGAAATCCAAATTATAGGCAGCTAGAAAGACTTTCCTCCACAGCAGAGGTTTTACCTGAAAAAAAGAAAATCTGAGATTTTCGTTTTGGCAATTCATAGGCACACTGCACCTTTTCTTGCAATTAGCATTCTAACTAGTAGCTACTACAAATATAAAAAAACAAAATCCCTGAAAGACCCATTTGAAGTAGCCTCCAGTAGATATAGACACACTCAATGAGCTGTAACATAACCCAAGGTTCTTTTGTTTGAGTGATGTAATGACCCTGTAATGAGTCGATGCAATATTCAGAAGTTTGATCAAGTTACACGGCACAAAGTGGGGGTGTAATCCAACTGCCAAAATAGAATTTACACTTTAAGACTTTTTTCTTTAAAATGCTGTATACAAATCATAAGAATGTTCTATGAAGTATTATTCTGCTGTAAAACAACAATAATTAAATCATTAATAAAAATACAATCCTTCCGTCAACATCCCACAGCATGACCAACTGCTTCGACTCTTCCAACACATCTTTCAATTCCAACACATCCAACACCAATTCAATTACTGTACATTGAACGGATATATTGCAAGCGTTCCACTCGGGCAGTGGTGTTGTGCAGCCTACATGAGATATGAAAGCCTTCTAGCTTCTAACCTGTAATGAAAACACTTAAACGATTAACTGGATTTAAAAAGGGTACGAGCTGAGGGACGTATGCAGCATCTGAATTCAAAATTAAGTAATATGCTTAAAATTATACCTAGAGTTATAGCTAGCTAGTACAATACGCAATAAGCACACTGCAATAATACAAAATAAACATATAACCTATACATGGTAGATATGTAGAATTGCCTATTTAATCGATTTTAAGATAACTTTTATTAGCACTACCAACTCGATGCCTGGACCCAACATAACATGTTCGCCAAAGTTAAAAGTAGCAATAAATTTGACAGGCGTCTATAACCTAGGCTACAGCATAATGTCTTAACTTACTAACTAACTTTACAACAATTTTTGATCTATTAAATGTAATAAGTTAACGTTACAGAAAGATAGAAAAGCAAAGGTTTACATGCTTAGCTAGCTAACTTTTAGGTTCACCTAGCAAGCTTGCCAGTAAGTACAAAAACGGTCATAAATCTGGGGCATCTAGCAGACATGCCCTTTAGTAACGGAATTATAGCCTGTCTGGTAGAATTCCCAAACAACGACTTGTCCGGTGACTGAAGTAGAATAACGATAGAGAAACAATGCTGCCTTTGAGCATAGGGCTAGCTTGCTACTAGCCACGTCAAATGTTTAATACGCATGCAATCGTGGATATCTATCCATGCTAGCACTGCAGTTGGGTAGTTGTCCGTGGATGGCCAATTAAAGTGTTACGTTGATGTTGGATACTTTGGTAATATAGCTTCAACTTACCTTTAGCTAGTTAGCTAGGAGTTGTTTTCTCCGTGAATTCGACGTACTGTTAACTCGCTGAGTGGGCGAGCCAAATTAGCTTGCCACAGATTTTTGGGTTGTGAATAATGATCTTCTATCTGCGAATTTCAACTCCACCTTTAAATGAAATGTGCATTTGAATAACCGTAAAACCTATTCTCAAGATAATTAGTTGACGTGTTAAATGAATGAAAGCATCACCGTGGACCAGTTCACGTTTGCAGCTCTGCGACTTCAGCCAAGTGCTACCCAGGACTAAGATTGGAGTGCCCTGTGTCTAGGCAACCAGGGAAGCACAACTCCTCACATCAGACTTAGCCGACTTTAGGCTGTAGTTCCTATTGCACACTATTTTCATCTTCAGAGTAAAGTAAATAATCAGTGGTTTCCTTTTTATAAAGCATAAACTAGCTACAATTATCAGAAAATGTTTTGATTTCACCAATCTGATTTAACTAAAATTATAGCTAATATATAGGTTCATCATTTGAAAGTTTAGCAGCTGGTTCGTTTGGGTTTTTAACGTTAGCGTTTTAACTAGCGTTACTTGCTCCAGTCCTTTTCAGATAGTTAATGATGCTTCATTTTGTTAGTTTGAGCGAACCATCGTATTAAATTAAATTACAAAAACTGGGAAGGAATTATTTCACTATGCTGTATTCCACCCTACATAAAAATCACAGGAAATATCGCCCAATCACATCGTTGTTGTTTTTTTTCGAAGTTAAAAAGGGATTCAATAGAAAAGCACGTGGGCTGTTGATAGTGTGTGTGGGTCGTAGGGTAGTGTATTTGCTTTCTAAACGTAGTCTGTGGTTAAAATGGGAAAGTTAAACAACAACTCCCAGCATGCCACTGAAATGTAACGCACGCGCAGTCCTGTTGTCTTTATATCCAGTGAGCAGCGTAGTAGAAGTAGAGGTGACCCCCCCCCCCCCTACATCATTGAGAGTGGCAGAGTAGCTTGCTGCAGAAGATCTGTAACTGCAAACATGGTGAGATAGTTTGGGTCGCGATTGTCTGAAAATGATTATACTGATGTGCGAGCTTGTAAACGAATTAGCGGTTAGAATATTATTGCTTGTCTATGGAGTGTAAAATACGGATGGCCGCATAGATAATTTATTGAAGCTTATTAGCTTTTCAGTGACAGCATCTAAATGTTAGACAGCTAGCTGTGGTTTATAGTTAACTCGTGTTGGGAAAATCGTTTGAATTGCTTGTTGCCTTAGGATTTTTTGTTCGTTTGTTTGCTTGCTAATTTTTCTTTAGTGTGGCGTATTGCCAGATATGTGCCGTACATTTACAAGTAAAATTATGCACATAATTAAGTATTTACAACTGACACCTATCCGTAGTTTTATAATACGATCGCTTGACGCCGGTGTACGTAAATGCAAATGTAAACCAGTATGCTATCGACGTGGTCGTGGGAAGCTGCCAAATGTTTTTTGCAGTTGAATAGTCCTTTTACTAACTTCGTTATGGCTATTCAAAGCATATCGTAGATATTTGTTTCAACAAGTAATCCCCTTCATTCATTCATGAATTTAGACACAGTTCACTGGCTACATACGTAGCCAACTACAAGAAATGTAACGTTGCAGGGTGTACAGTTCCCACTCGTGGTTTAAAATTGCATGCTTGGCTACAGATAGAATAGCAAATTGGTGCGCAGGTGCCTAGTTAGCTGATGCGTTGATTTGCGTTCAGCTAGCTCACCGACGTTGCACAGAAACCATTCTTTTACTTGCTGGCTCTTAATAGGATTTGAAGAGAACGGATTTGTTTGTCAGTTTATAAATATCTTGGGCCACTACTAGGCCACTCATATGTCACTGTCCAAACGGCAGGGAACTGAGCTCTATTTTAAAATGGTTACACCGCGACCAATTATACGTCTGACTTTCGGTCGCTTTTGGTGCATTTGAACGACTCCTGTTTGAATGTAATTGTTGCGGCCCTAACTGCAGCGTGCAGTCATGGCGGTTTTAGAGTGCGTGCCTCATTTTTGCAGAGTGACCCCATTAGAGTTTTGGTGACCGGCGCTGCTGGACAGATTGCATATTCCCTTCTGTATGGCATCGCGAAGGGTGATGTCTTCGGCAAGGATCAGGTAACAATTGCCTCTCGTTTATGTAATGTCATGCAGTAGAGATTAACTCACTTTTATCAAATATCAATTCGTTTGTGATTATCTGATTTTAGTCGGCATGTATGACGATTCCATGTTGTGCACTACTGAAAATGAGTCCCCAGTTCTACATGATAAATGGCCACCCAAAGCAGAACGATACGTCATTGCTGAGAGTCCAACAGAAAAATATATTTTGTAGTATTGGAAGGTATTTCTGCAATGACGGTATTTTTGAAAACCGCTTCGTCTGGTTTACGCTCTAATTTATATCCGTGAATGACCTTGATAACCTGTTGTACCTGTATATCAAACTTGATGGCAGTCATCGAATTGTCACTTTAATACTGTAGACTTCTCTCACTTGTTTTTTTTAATTTTTTAATTAATTTTTTTTAACAAGCCTGTTGCACACACACTAACATTTCGGCAGAATGCCTTAGTCAATCGTGTTTCCCTGCTGCTTTAGAGAATAAATAAGACGAATGTGTATTTATAGTCATGCTGTGTGCAAATAATTTATTTTGGATTATGATTCAAAAAGAAGCAAATGGTATTTTCTTTTGTAATCACATGGGCGTGTCCCGATACAAAAATGTATCCTTTCCCCATACTTCCGGATGGGAGATGAGATGGGACTGGAGGCATTATTTGAGTGTGGCTGTGAATTGGTGGGTGTCTAGGTGACCTTGGTTAATGTGTTTTCATATTCTCCCCCTCCACCCTCTATGTTCTGGCCAGCCAATCATCCTTATCCTGCTGGACATCTCGCCCATGATGACTGTCCTCAATGGGGTTGTCATGGAGCTTCAGGACTGTGCCCTCCCACTTCTGATAGGTAGGCCTGTTGGCAGAGTTCTGTATTCTGAATTTGAGGGTTATGTCATCAGGGAGCGTCGTCACGGTAACCTGCTAGGCGCCTTGGCTGCACTTGAACTAGCCGAGCTAACACTGCTACACATGTGAGCTAACGCTGCTACACAAGCGAGCTAACATTGCTACCCATGCAAGCTAATGGTTGTCTCTATGACACATTTAAGAAGTAAATGAGATCTTTAATGAATGTCTAATTCTTTAAATGTCTTAAATGTAATAACTTTAATTCAATAAATTAATTTGTATAAGAAATTTGGTTTTACTTAATTTTGACAGTTTCTCAGTTTCTGATATGGAGAAGGACAGGTTATTATACATATGAAACAAAACTGTATTTTAATAGTGATCAGGGGGACATTGAATCGGAAAACGTTCTGTATTGAATGATACGTTTCCTCCCAGTGCAACATTTTGCAGCAGGCTTTGAGGTATGTTTGCTCCCGTTTGGTGGGTGTGTCAGGAGTTTAGCCCAAATCAATAATGACGTAAAAAACAACAAAAAACCTGTAGAACAACTTCTCAGACACCATGGGAGCAAACCAGACTATGCCAGTCACGGTTTGCAACCGGATGTACAACGCGCCACCGTTTGTGTTTAAATAAACGTTTTGCTACATTTTGTCGGGGCTGAACGTGGCCCTGACGTGCTGATGAACTCCCCCCTGGTGTTCCCGCAGAGGTGATCGCAACAGACAAGGAGGAGGTGGCCTTCGCGGACCTGGACGTTGCCATCCTGGTGGGCTCCATGCCCAGGAGGGAGGGCATGGAGAGGAAGGACCTGCTGAAAGCCAACGTGTCCATCTTCAAGTCCCAGGGGGCTGCCCTGGAGAAGTTCGCCAAGAAGACCGTCAAGGTGACTGACGCTACGGGGGCGGGGCCAGGAAGTCGCATTGCGGCGCTTTGGGACACCGCACGCCTCTCGCTAACCGGGCAGTCCGTACAGTCGCTCGCGCGCATGCATGCACATCGGTGGGGGCAGGGGATGGTATAATCAATCGGCTCCACACACTGCAGGCATGCTTTTGACACCTACCTCAGCATTATATTTAGCCCCGTTTCAGTGCTGTGGCGAAGATCTATTTGGTGCACCAAAAGCAGGTTGTATCAGGGATACTGGGATCTGATCCTGGCGAGCAGCCCGTGGTCTTTCGTGCCTGGAGTGCTAGTCGGACTCCCCCCAAGGTCACCATCTGCTGTGCTCTGAAGCCCTTATGTAACGCCTGGCTTTGGATGAGCGCTGTTTGAATTCCTCATATCGGCTGTCAGTGTGGGGTTTGTAAGGAATTGGCATCTGTTCTTATGGCCTCTCATACTGTACAGTTGGTGTGCGTGTGTGTCTGTTAGGAGGGGCTCTGCTACTCTAACCTTTACATCTGATCTCTGTGACCTCATCTCACAAATGGCTAGGGCTATTGTCCTATGCTTGTGTTTAAACCAGGGGTCTCCAACCCTGGTCCTGGAGAGCTATTGGGTCTGCTGGTTTTTGTTTTCACCTTAAAATTAGCACTTGTTGAGACCCAGGTAACCAGGTGAGGTGAGTTAATTAATTAAATTAGAGTAGTTGATTATAGTTAATTGCAGGGTAAGAACGAAAACCAGCAGACCCAGTAGCTCTCCAGGACCAGGGTTGGAGACCACTGGTTTAAACGTATTAGTGCTGATCTGCTGTCGGCTTTGACAACTGAGGTTGTGGTACGGAGACGGGAAATGTGACGCTCAAGTTAGCATCGGCGTCTCCTTGTGCATCAAATGTAACCTGTGACACGGAGCGAACATACTCCAACAACGCGGGAGCAATGCCAAACCATTTAAGATGCACTGCAAACATTTGACAGTGACCGAGTGAGCCGTGCTGTCTTCTCGACCCGTTTGATGTGGGCTGCTCTGTACTCCCTTTGTTTGGCACTTTTCCTTGGTTTTTGCCGAGGCCACAGGGTTTGCTTTGGATGTCCTCTCCGTGGCCACTTTTCACGGGGGCGACATGGCTCAGGCAGTAAGAGCAGTCGTCTGGCAGTCGGAGGGTTGCCGGTTCGATTCCCCGCCCGGGCTGTGTCGAAGTGTCCCTGAGCAAGACACCTAACCCCCAAATGCTCCTGACGAGCTGGTCGGCGCCTTGCATGGCAGCCAATCGCCGTCGGTGTGTGAGTGTGTGTATGAATGGGTGAATGAGAAGCATCAATTGTACAGTGCTTTGGATAAAGGCGCTATATAAATGCCAACCATTTACCATTTTACCATTTACTTGACTGCAGAACACGGTAATTGGCTCAGACTGACTCGTATATCAATTGTATCTGCATTATAGAATGTGATAGGTTCACGAATATGGAATGGAACACGACAGTGTCCTGAATTTGTCCCTCTCCTCTGCCTTAGGTCCTGGTCGTCGGAAACCCTGCAAACACCAACTGCTTAATCGCGGCCAAGTCTGCCCCCTCCATCCCCAAGGAAAACTTCTCCTGCCTGACCCGGCTGGACCACAACAGGGCACGCTCCCAGGTGGGACTCCCTCTGCCTGGGTAACTCCGGTCTCAAGTGGGGGTGTCGAAAGAGCAGTTCATATTTAACATTTAAAAAAATTTGAAGTGTTAAAAACACACTGGGGAAGAAAAAATAGCAATAACTGTATAAAAAATAATAAATATTGATAGGGTACTGCCATTAGATGTAGCTGGACTTCACAATTGGCTGAAGAGAGCAGCCAAAGGTTAACCCTTACTCAAATTCCTTTTAGCTCTAGCCTTTGGGATAAGTGCCCTCAGTCATTGGTCCTGGGTACTCTGTACCAGTGCCTGGGACGGTTGGATGGTAGCTGTGGTGATTATGTACAATGGGAAAGGTGGGTCATTCAATATAGAGGACATTTTACATAAACTGTAGAATCTCTCCCCACCTTCAAGCGCAAACTGAAGGCGCGCCTCTTCAAGCAGCACCTCTCCCCATCCCTCCCTACCTCCCTGTGAACCTTTGTCTTTGTGATTTACTTTGTGTTTTGGTATTTTTAGTTGGCTAGGTAAGCAGTATTTGGATAGTTAAGTTTGGTCACTTTTGCTTTGTTGTTTGTTTATTTGTTGATTTAAAAAATAAATAAATAAATAGGCCCTGGTCCTTATCTTTGTTGTACGGGTAGCAATTGAACTTGTACTTCCCTCTAGGGTCTTTCAGCGCACTTAGCCCTGGTTATGGGTATGCACTTTGTTGTACGTCGCTCTGGATAAGAGTGTCTGCCAAATGCCAGTAATGTAATGTAAAAACCATCATTCTCATGCAGTGCAGAAGGGGCTAGATTGGTCGACTTGTGATCAGAGAGCAAACGTGAATCACTTTGTGCATTTGATTGTTGTCCTCCAGGTTTGTGAATCAACAAATTGAAGATTGAAATCAATAAAGATCTGTTAACTGGCTCATTCCTACTCACTCCTTGATGCTTCTGTAAACCTGTTATATTCATACGGCTGTGTTATATTCCTGGGCCATCTGAGGCGGTTTAAGATGTTCGCTCTTTGATTCAGGTGGCCATGCGTGTCGGTGTGCCTGCCAACGATGTGAAGAACGTCATCATCTGGGGAAACCACTCCTCCACCCAGTACCCCGACATCCACCACGCCAAGGTCAACATCCAAGGGAAGGAGGTGGCTGCCTTCGAGGCTGTGAAGGATGACAGCTGGATCAAGGGGGATTTCATATTGGTGAGTCCAGCGGCTGGAGGCCCTGTGGCCGTCTACGTCGGGACTTCAGTTTTCAGTGTTTACTTGTTATGTTTTCCTCTCTCCATGCTTCCTAGTTATGGCATTCAACACATTTCTAGTTTACGGAGGCATTCACTTTCTAATACATGTCAAATGATAGTGTAACCATGCATAAAATAATTTGTCTACTTGGAGTTACAATGACAATTACTTAGGCAAGCTGGTGAACCATTTTGACACAATAGAAGGAAACAGGGATACCCTTTTTGTATTGTCTCCTGATGGTATTGGCCCTGGCGGTGGTTCTCTCCCCCTGCAGACTGTGCAGCAGCGCGGAGCTGCGGTCATCAAGGCCAGGAAGCTCTCCAGCGCCATGTCTGCTGCCAAGGCCATCTGCGACCACATGAGGGACATCTGGCACGGCACCGCCGAGGTTAGCGCTTAGCGCCATCTTAAATAAATTATTATTATTATTATTATTATTATTATTATACATCTGACACTGTTATCCAAAGCCACTTACAGTTGGTTTGACTAAGCAGGAGTTAGTTCCCCCTGGAGCAATGCGGGGGTTAAGGGCCTTGCTCAAGGGCCCGACAGCAGTGTGGATCTTATTGTGGCTACAACGGGGCTGGAACTAACAACCTTCTGGGTCTCAGTCGTGTACCTTAGCCACTAGGCTACAGGGTGCTCCGGTGGGCCTTCGTGGGGTGGGAAAGAGGGCTGTCATGTGGAGCTGGGAGTTTGGGGCAGGGCACTGGTTTTAAATGCTCCCTAATTGAGCCGGCTCCCTTCCCTCCAGGGTGAGTCTGTCTCCATGGGGGTCTACTCCTCCGGGAACAGCTACGGTGTGCCTGATGACCTCATCTACTCATTCCCTGTTACAATCCAGGTAAAAGCCACATTCCCATCACCAGACTTCCGTTTCTGCCAGGATTTATTCTACTCTACTCAATAAGTACTTTTACACTGTAGCACTCAAGCATTTTCAGGCAAGGTGCTGTTATGTGGCATACATATGTTTTTTATTTTCTTTGTATTTATTTTGTTTATTTTATTTATTCAACAAAAATTATCTAATGGAACATTCAACATAGGGCCACAGAACACTATTAAAAGACAACCAAAATCATAACAACGTTTCGACAGCAGCAGCTGCCGAATGCCAGGCATCCGACTTTCCATAATTGGCTCCATGAATTGTCCCTGCTTATTATTTCATCACATTTTTGTATCCCTGAGGCCTTTGATAAAAAATGAATGAGACTGAGTGAATGACCTTTATTTCTCTGCTGAATGTAGTTGTTTGTCAAACGGAGCGACCGCATTTACAAAATGAAACCAGAGAGAGAGGGTGTGCACGTTGGCCTGAAGGTGTTTTTCTCGACTCAGAATAAGTCCTGGAAGATGGTGGAGGGGCTGGAGATCAACGACTTCTCCCGCGGGAAGCTGGACGCCACCGCGGCAGAGCTGGTGGAGGAGAGGAACACTGCCGTCTCCTTCCTGGGGGAGTGACTAGCGCAGCAGCACTTAGCCACCTCGAAGCCTCCTGACCCTCGTCTGTAACACACTCCTGTGCGCATACGTTGTGTGTCACACCCTCAAGCTGTTACACGAAACGTAGAAATTTTAAACCTAGTTTACCAGGCCTTTGTCAGAAGGTGTCAACAATGCACTAGCTGTCCGATCATTGTAATGGCTGCTTTTTGAGTGTAACAATAAAACCACAAGATTGAGAACTATGGATGACTTTGCTTCGGTTATTTTGATTATTCTAAACTGGTTGGGTTCTAGGATACTCCAGAAAATGATGAAGCTTCAATATGAGCCTTTAACTGCTTGAATGGCTTGGATTGGCACCTTTGAGATTGCTTTCAAATAAATTTGGCTTGGTCTATAGAATTTATAATGTAAAATGAAAACGAAACAAGGAAGGTGTCCGTTTCAGTTTCTAAGTAGGGTAATCTTTGAATATATGGAAATAATTCAGTTCAGGAAGTTTCCTTTTCAGTTTAACCATAGCAATGGTTGCCTTAGTGACTGAGCTGCAATATTAAAGTACCACCACATGATGGCAGTAGAGCGCCATTTGTGAGCCACTCTTTTTTTTTTTTTTTTTTGGTTGAAGGACAGGATTTCTCGTAAACCAGTGTGTCTTAAATTATCGGTTGGACCCCAAAGTGTGTCGTAGGAGTGCATGAGGTGGGTCCTGGAAAGAGGTTGTACTTCACTGAGCTATGCTCGTTATGGGTCCCTAAAAGGTACTACATTTGTTTAAATGTAGTCCAGATGTTAAAAAATATTTCGAATTTGGGTTCTGTTAATTAAAAACTTTAGGTACCTGTGCCTAAGCAACGAATACAGCGCCATTTCGGTCGAACAATGTTTTTTAGTTTTTTTTTTCCAGAATCACATTACAAAATAAACCTTTTGCCTTTTTTTACGAAATCTTTTGTGCAAATATGAGTGTCTCATCAGTCATAAGGTGCCCTTAAGGATGTTGTGGCCTTTGCGTAGTCCTGTGACGACGATCTGCTTGCACTTCTCAGACTTGCAGAATGTTAAATCCTAAAGGTTCTAGCGTCACCCTGCAGCCAGAAACTTCTTTCTTTTAAGTCCCGCCTCTGAGTAGTGGGGACAAATAAGAACACAGAGCGCAGTGTAAGGACCAATGAAATCATGTGTTTTATGCGGCTGGAAGAGAAAGTGGGAGTGGACCACAGCGGAGTACGTGATTACAGAGTACTGAGAGCATTCTGCGTCTTTTAAGTCAAAGGGGACGAATAAATTAGTCATTCAAAAACGGAAGTGTCTTCGTTAATAACTTGATGAAAAATATATCTTATCTGCTGTGTAGTGTAAACGTGGTCATTTTGAGCTAAGCATATTACCATTGGATCTGTCCCGAGGAATTGTCGATAATAAATATTAAAATAAAAGGTGGGTAGCATGTTAGCCAGCTAGCTATGAAATTGTTTCAGAATATTCGTAATAAAAAAAAATGTTTCCACAACAAATAGAGGCTGCATATGTTTTTCGATTATGCTCTATGGTGCATTGTTGGGTTTTTGGTTTGTTTTAAGGGCCAACGTCATTTATAGATCACAAATGGATTTAACAAACGTTCTGCCATTTCCGCAGATGCTCAGTAAAATTGTAGCTACTAGCCTGGCTGTCTGTACCGAGCTGGCAAGTACGAAAGGTGTGCGCATATGGTATTTAGTTGTGGGCAATAGCTTCGTTACGAAGTAGGTAGTTTTGCAGTACGGCATTATCATGTAATGCGCCCAATGTCAAGATTCGCCACAGCATTCATTACAAGTTTAAGGAATATGTGTAGAAAATGAAGACAAGACCAAATGGGCTGTTATGCTCCGCAAGTCCGCGGTTCTAGATGTCCTAAGTTCAGCTTTGAGCCAACCGGGGAATTGTGACGTGTTTTATTTGACAGGGGAGGGGGTTGAGTAGGACTATCATTAAGTGCGCATCTAATAGCCTTTTGGTCGTAGCTACCTACTAAAATGCTTCCTTGAAATAGTAGGTTTCGAGGGGCGTTTCATTTGCTCCAGTCCATTGCAGTTGACGTATGGTCGACCGAAGGTCGGAGTGGTTTCTCTCCTCCTTGCTGGCTGAAGTGGGAGGAGAGAAAATGTGTTTCATTTAAAAAGGATTTTACCTAGTTTTGTTTATTTCTGAGGAAAATGGCTTGGAAGAGATTTAACCAGCTGTATTCATGAACATGTACCTCAAAATATGTCTGCGCAAACAAGTCGCTAACTAACAAGCTATTGTCAAAATAAGGAATAATATTTATAAATCACACAATTTGTTGACTGTCTGTATTCACGTTATTTATTTTATTTAAACATTGAATCCGCAAGTATAACAAAACTATCCGCATAGTTTACCAACTCTGATAGCATTTTAATCATAATAAATAACGTTAGGCTGTTAGGCTACAAAACCATCGATATGTCTTTCTCCGTTGAAGGTAAGTTGCTGATTCTCTTGATATATACGCTATTTGTTGCTCTACAAGTTCTGAATGATTTTCCTGAACTGATTAAAATTAAGCATGCCCGATTAGGATATTGAGAGTTCAGTTAATCATGATTGCCTTTTATACTGGGAACGCTTCGATATCCTTGTAATTGTCGTCAGCCTATTGGAGTTGATGTTGGAGTATTACTATGAATAAACATAGCAACAGTCAATTTTTCCACTGCGAGATCATTGAGTGAAAGAATCAATAGCCTATAGCCTACTACTCGGACCCGGTTAATTGGCCGTCCCATCTCTCTTTCTGCATTGCCTACGTGTTGAAATCTGAGTCAAGGAATTTGGGTAGCAAAGGTACATTGGCCCTTTGAAGTAACCGATTGTGTTCCATTCCACCCGTCCACGTGTCCTTAGGTGCACTGCAGTGTCATTGCAGTTTGCGTTCTGGACATTGGGACAGGATTTTAATGAAAAGCTGCCTTCTGTTATATTGCACACAAGGATTTCAGTTGTTCTGCGTTGTGATTCAGTCGAAGAAAATAGAGACCTTCTCTTACATCAACATACATTGATGTGGACAGATAATGGATGGTGGAACGAAATTTGAATTTTCATAAAGAAGATTAGGCGTTGCGTGCTGTTGCCTAGCATATGTCCCTCATGGTAGCCTATATCATGTAAAACGACTTTTACAGTGGAAGCGAGAGAGTGTCAGAAAATCATTGTCACATTGCTCAGATTTGTGTCTGGGAGTAGACTGAGCGGAAATCTGAAAATCTCAACAAAATGAATAATGTTTGCTAAGTAACATTGCTGAGACCTGGGGCTCCAATCGAGAAGTAGAAGCTGTAAGTCTTACTTAAAAAAATGTATTTGGACAGACTCTATCAGCACCTACATTTGAATAGATGTTCTAGCAGTCTGAACAGCTTCAGTGGTTGCATATTAGATTAGGCTTAACAGCTGTCCTGTAGGCTATACTTATCTGACATATTAAAAACAAGAGGAACTATAATTGCACCAGAATATTCATTGTAAATCTGAGGGAGTGGCACATTTGTGTGTCTATGTGTCTGTATATATTTGGGGGTGGGTGGTAGCCTCCCATTTTATAGATGATACAAACATCCTCCACATGAATGCAGAGATAGAAATGAACCTTTGGAACCAGGTTCATATGGTCCAGGTGGATATATGAACATTATATCACTATGCTTTTGTTGACCTAATTGTCATATGTCCTACATTCATATTTGGGACAAGATTGTACCCATGTTGTGTTCTTTGCATTCTGTATAGTCTCTATGAATTAAATTACAGTATTTCATTCATCCTTACATACAGTCAAATGTTAACCCGCCAAACTGGCAGCCATTTTGAAACATTATTTGATACCCCTGTATCTGTTAAACAATGCATGCCTAAAATTCTGCGTTATTCATTTTAACATGCAATGAGTGCCAGAGGGAAGTATGCGGAATATTGGAAACATAAGCCCCGTAAATCCTGGTTGAACTTTGATGGAGAGATCCGTCTAGAATACCCATGAGAGTTCGGATCAGGTGTGCCGATAGACACGGCACGTTTATTCTTAACATTTCACAACCCCTCTGCGGTATGTCATGTACATGTAGGCTATATTTCACCTCCATTTTTTAACTGCATTCATGATTTACTGCGGATCACACTGGGTAGAGTATCAGTATCTTGCTAGTTGTATTTCAGCTCTCCAGCAAAACAGTATTGTGCACTGCCATTTAAAAAAGTTTCTTAAAATTTTTTATGATTGTCTCTCATTTCTTTATCAGTCATAGTCGTGTCTAGCAACCAGGAAGTAGATGGTACGTCTCGGTGTACAGTTAGTGTAGATAACTGAATGCTTGACTGAGCCGTCTGCGTTTTGCTCCACAGATTTGAGAAAGGAGTTGCCCAACGGCAAAATGGCAGAGTTTCAGGAAGTGATGCGACAACAGCTGGAGATCTCTATGCACAGGGAGCTGGAGAAGCTCCTCTCGACAGCCACAGGAACTGAGGCAGAGGTGGGTACCGCCACATGTTTTGCCTGTGGTAAAATGCACTGGAAGTGATGCATTTCAGCGGTGATAATCTATAATTACATTACATTACATTACATTCTAATTACATTAGATTGGCTGCCATGCAAGGCAGGAGCATTTGGGGGTTAGGTGTTAGGCTCTTATCACCTGAGCAAATGTCACGTGAAGTTAGATTGATAGGTCATTACACTGAATTTACACTACATAGATCATTACAGGTTAATGTACTCTTAGCTTTGATTTGAGGGTATTTATATCACTTTACTTTTACTTCATCTTTATTTCTATCTCTTTGTGTGCACAGCCTCCCTCCCCCACAGACTTGTGTGAACCAATCAAGAGTCACACTCCCATGCTGGGATTAGCTGAGGTTATGCACCAAAGCTCTATCCATTTTGTGGCTCATGAGAACTAAGTTTCCTTATTATACACTAGAAAGTTTGCAGTAACTCGGAGAGGGCCAGTTCTGCAGTAAATGTGTTGGGAAGGAGTCCCACTTTTGAAGAAGTGGGCTAGGCTTCCTTCGCTGTGTCTCTAGATTTGCGACGAGGCAGCCAGGCAGAATTTAGTCCACCTGTCCAAATCGCAGAGGGGCACTGGCTGTGATTCATCTCTGTCCGCTAAATCTCCACTCACGGAGCTGATGAATTAGGTGTCAGGAGCGGGAGAGATTTCACAGTGCTGACCGATATCCAATTAGCTCAGGAAAGAGCACTATATGATCTGATTTCTTCACATCTATCCCTCTTCCTCTCTCTCCCTCTCTCTCTCTGTTCTCCTGGCCTCCCTCCACTCTCCCTCTTTCTGCCTCTCCTTTCCTCTCTCCCTTTCCTCACTGCTGACTTGTGCTACTTCTTATCCTCCCAGACCCCCTCCAGACAAACGAAGCAGAGAGGCTCCTTCTGGATCCTCTTTTGATTCATTTTCATTTTCTCTGTGTGAGGGGCTCCGGCTGCCCATATGGCTGTCATTTTGTCTCCCAGCTGTACCACTCTCTACATACTGTTGCACCGCGTTAAAGCTCGCTCTCTCCATCTGTCACGTGCTCAAAACCTGACACTGAGCAGACCACAGGCTCCTGACTGAGGCTAACAGAGACTGAGTTAAATGGGAAGTGTTTATGTCAGTATGTATTCGTTTATTTACTGAAGCACTGAAGCATTGTAGGACTGAAGCATTGTAGCCACAGCCACAACAGAGAGTAACTATAAGTATTATAAGCGATTATTGCTTATTGTTGGTAAAGTTGTCTTGGTGATTTCAAAGATAACAGAAGCTGAATTAATGAAAAGGGGGTGGTATTTAATCGGGTAAAGGTACTGGAGGGACCAAGTGGTCACAATGTTGTCAGTGGTTACTCACGGTTTAAACCCTCTGGAGCATAATGTTAGCGTGCTGGTGTCATCCTCTGTTGCCCTTGCACTGTGTTGAATGACATTTCTCTAGAAGGAAGAATATTGAGGAAGGTCTGATTATGATCGCACAGTGAGGCTTATCTCACCTATGTTATCGTTTGTTTTTATATTTCCAGGTTTCAAAAAAGGACTTTGCAGGCTTCAAGGAGCTGTTCCACAGATTCTTACAAGCAAAGGGCCCTTCTGTGGACTGGGCAAAGATTCACAGGCCCCCAGAGGATTCGGTGAGTGTTTGTGGAGAAAAGTCACCCCCCCCCCCCCCCAGGGGATTTTAGAGGTATTCCAGTTGGAATTTCAGGTAGAGATTAGTTAGAACTAAACTTTTGACGGGAGTTTTAACAATTTTAACGATGACTAAGCCAATTCCTTCTAAAATTATGGTACTTGTGCACAACCTTTGAGCAACTTGCCATTGCTCAGAAAATGCTTTCATATATTTATTGTACAAAATAATGTTCACAACACATTTTCATCCTCCACACACAAGAACAAACAGATCATCTTTGCAGAATTTGAAACTGAAGCAGTTTATCTGTCAGACCTTACTAAAATAAAACTAGGAAGCTCCCCAGTGTGCAGCTTTGTGGTCTGCTTATGTTTTTTTTTACGGTCAGCTCACTTAGTTGGTGACGTGAGTAACCGCTGGCATATTTAGCCTTTTTAGGACACTTCATCCCTTGTGTTGTTGAGCCCGGTGACAGTGCGACAGAATGTCTAAAACGTGAACGTGCCGCGTGAACGATGCCTCTCCCCGTTTTAAAACGCTTGAGCGGACAGAAATATGGAAATTAACCATCTCTTGAAGAGGAAGTAAGAGTGAGCTACATTTCAAAGTGAACTGCTCAGTGAACATTCAGTTCAGTCACTATGGCTGTTGAGTGTTCAGGCCGGTGTTTTAAGGACACTAGTGCCAGTGTTGGGTTCCCTGTCCTGTCCTCCTGGCCAATCAGGTCGAATAGGACATGTGAATAGGGGTATTAGTGAAAGGCAGAATTGATGAAGGAATGAATGAATGAATGCGAGCAGCCTGACGTTGATCTATTTGTGTGGACTGGACATGTGCATTTGCCAAACTCTGAAAATAGAATGGGGCTAAAGCCATCTTGAAAAAGGAGCAGTCAGGTGACTGAAGAATCGCTGGAATTTAGTGCCTTCACGGGTGTGATTTGCTGTGTTCAGGGACGCCCAACCTACCCAGCAAGATAATCCACACATATTCAACAGGATTTTATGTGGCGTGGAAACAGCCCACACCTGGGAGCTGTCTTTGCCTCATCCACGTACCTCTGTATGCAAGGGCCTCAGACAGTTACCTTACTATAATCTGCTTGTCTTTCATATTATCTTCTTATGTAGCGCTTTGTGATTGTTCATTCAGTGAACAGCAGGTGATAATTGTGATATATTATTATTCATTATTATTACTTCCTGACTGACAGTGTTCATGTTGCGAGTTTGATTTGTCCAGAGTTGTTGTAGAAATTAGTATATTGTCATTGTTTACTGTAGAGCTCAATACAACTGCAATTTGGACTTAAATCCCTTCTGTGCAATATAGTTTTATGTATTTTACTGGTTTTTGTGAGTAGTCTTGAGGACACTATGCCCACAACAGAGTTGTCACATATCTGTACCTCAGGCTGTAGTGTACCTGTGTTTATTTGGGTCATTGCAAAATTTCATTACGTTAAAGAGACCGTTCACTTTAATAGCTGTTACCTGAAGTGTGTTTGTTTTCCTTCAGGCCACAAAATGGCCAAAAAGCTTAGGTGAAAGCCCAATTGTAAAGCCAGTAGGACATTTTAAACTTTTGTAAATATCTAAAACGTCCTTCATTGCACATATAAATGATCAGCATCCGGGTTGAATGGAACCATACACTAAAACGGAATGAATATATAAAAAAAAGCCAAATTTATAGATTTTAATAATCTCTAAAAAACAACTATTGACCATTGTAAAATCTACAGCTAGGGCAATGGTCTTGCAAAAGTAGATGAACTTTAAGGAGTGCTGAACTGAGACTTTGATCCTTGCTCACTATCGTCTGAAAAGGTTTTATGACTGCTCTTTCCTCAGATGAAGTTTAATATTAAACAGTGTTGGCGAAGCGTTGCTGTGTGACATCCACTTAGAAATGACTGTCCATTGTTCACAGTGTTTAAAAAAAAAAAAAAATCATTTCAGAATAGCTCAGGCGAAGAATGTCATTAAGGTTGTGGCTATGTCAAAGAAAATTCCCATCATGATGTTATCTGTGTTTGTTTGACAAGATGTCACTAATAATAATTCCACATTGTAAAATGTAATGGGTTTTCTCTTAGGTACACTGCCTGTACGGTTGTACTGTTTGACTTGAAAAAGACTGAACGTGGTACAGGTCTCAGATCAGTTTTCAGCTCATCCCACACGGTCCTGATGACTGATGGCTGATCTGTGGTCAGCAGGGAGTCTCTTCTCCCTTAGCCTCTGATTGGCAGGATGAAGAACAATCTCCCCTGCTTTCTTCCTCCAGGGGCACTCCTGGTGTAAATGTGTTGGTTGTCAGCAAAACTCTCAGTAAACGGCAACAATCACGATAGCAGTAAAACTGCCATGTGCCCTGCTTGTTTTGGCGGTATTTAGTGTTAGTGGCAGATTACAGCTTCCAGGATGGGGTCAAGGGGGAAAACGTACCACAGTGTTGTATTTGTGTTGAGTTTCTGCGTCCATTTCCCCCGATAAGTGATGCATTACTTTTTAATGTTCAGAGGAAGGGCTATACTTTCTGATTTTGTGGCTTGATCTTACCCTGTACCTCACCCTTTGCTAATTGCGTTTATTATTTTATTTGGTGCCATGTACTTGAATGCATTGCATGTCATTTTTGCATCAGTTAAATATCGATTCATTTAATTTGTGCCTTGAATGTGGCAGAGATCTGTAAAACACTGTAATTGTTGTTGCGCTTATTAACATGGTAGAGTGCACGTAAGGCTGTGGAGGGCTCGGTGTTCTGAATGCAGTATTAATGCTGAGCCTGAAGTGGGCCCTGGTGTTAAACCTTGGACAGTTTCTCTCATGCCCTTACATGGTAGCAAGCTGGAGTATAGCTAAGGGATGAATAGTGTTGAAATGAGTGTCCTCAACAAGGCAGACGCACTTTAATGCACCTTTGTGTTCTCTAGCTAATTGGCTCTGACTTCGAGCTCAACGTCGAGCAAGCGAGGCTCCGGTCGTGAGTTCTGAGAGTTTGCCTTCTCCGTCTGTTAGTGAGCTGTCTGTTCTTTTCTTTGCTTTTGTTTTTCATCCTGCAAGCTTATACCCCACCCCTGCCAGGTCTGTTTGTAGCTTCATCTTTCTCCCATTTGCTGCTTGTGTGAAGATTTAAATGTATTGCTCCATACGTTTGTCAGTAGAAAAATAAATGCAGGTATGACTTTGTTTCAAATAGGTAGTTAAATATAGTAGTGGAACTATTGGGTCTGTACCCCCACTACAGATGAACAAAAAACCCAACGACTGAGGGAGAATGTCAACACTTATACCCTGTCCCCCGATGGAAACAGTGGACCAAATGGGCACTGTGATGACTGAAAACACATCCCAGGAAGTGGGGAGGGGGGTTATTAGATCTGGTGGGGTGTGAGGAGGCTATGACACAGACGTACTGACTAGATCAGGGGCTAGACAGGGTTGTAGATTGGCCAACTAGAAGGTGAGATACTTCAGGGGGGTTGACTGTACTGGCCTACTGGACGGTTGACTCTGCTAGCAGCTCAGGCCCGGGTTGGTGTCCTCTCCGGTCAGCACGCAGAGGGGACATCTTCAGGCCGCCTTCAGCCGTCTGTTCATTTATCGGTGCCGATGGAGGAGACGGCTTTCTTATCTCGCCACCCTCTCAGCGTCCCGTCAGCACCCTGCTCTTTCTCCGCCCCCATCCTTGCTCCGAAAACAATAAGCCGTCTCTCACCGAGACCCACTGACAATCGTTATCGGTGTTTGCTTTAGCTTTCATTTTGAGTTTTTTTCTTCCGTTTCTGCTTGCTGCATTTTTCATCCGTCTGGAATAGCGTTTTAAAAAAGTGTTTTAAGTCCCGCTGGGACGGGTCATCCCACGCTGTGCGCTCTCTCGCCCGGCACGTAGCGTTCATTGTGAAATTCCCAACATTAAACAGATTTTCACTCCAACCCAGCCTTTCCCTTTCAAGACCTCTGGCAACGGTTTTAATCCTTTAAATTCTTCTTAATCTGCACTCCCTTTTATCACGACACGTGGATTACCGCCAAGTGATTCTCCGAAGTAACAAGCCGTCAATGGACTGGCTCCCTCTCTTCTTATTGTTTTGAGATAAATGACCTGCTCCTCCAAACTGTTAATATGTGTGTGTGTGACCTGGAGACTGTCATTTGAACCCTGTTAATACCTGTATTTGTGTGACCTGGAGACTGTCATTTAAACCCTGTTAATACATGTGTGTGTGTGACCTGGAGACTGTCATTTAAACCCTGTTAATACATGTCTGTGAGTGGCCAAGCGGATCATAAAGCTGGTGTAGCTGGGTATGAGCTGGTCAACCAGCATGGCCAAGCTAGTCATAAGATGGTCTGGCTGGGTATGAGCTGGTCAACCAGCTAGTGCTGGTAGCTTGTCTGAGCTGGTATCTGGTCAACCAGCTACCAGCTGTTTCAAAACCTAGCTGGAGCTGTTTTTTTTCCAGCAGGGAGGAACATTTTTTCGGTGTGGCTGTTCAGCCGCACTGGCAGCTGATGAAAATTCCCAGGCTTTTGACAGGAAGGTGATGAGCTCACAGGGTCAGAATCTGGAGCAGGGCTGCTCTGCGCTGGCCTGAATTCCACCTCCCAGCTGCTGACCGAAGATAATGAGTGATAGTGAGCGATGTGAGGCTGAAAGGCGGGTAAACTACACAGATGTAGCTGTCTTTAAACCAGCAACAGTTCTCCATCCTCTCCCTATAGTTGTGTTTGTGTGATAGGCAAGAGAGCCAAGGTGTGAGCTTCTGGCCACTATACAGCTCATCTGCTATACAACTCATCTGCTATACAACTCATCTGCTATACAGCTCATCTGCTATACAGCTCATCTGCTATACAGCTCATCTGCTATACAGCTCATCTGCTATACAGCTCATCTGCTATACAGCTCATCTGCTATTCAGCTCATCTGCTACAGCTGTAGTCCATGCAAGTCAAATGGATTGCTGAGTAAATGCCCCAAACCTTGTAGTTTACTGAATCAGACACTCTAGAGCTCAGTTCTTCAGTCTTGCCCCTTACGCATTTTTGTTTGGGATGTTTAGATTTAATGACCAATCGGAAGGGCAGCCTTCCTTCTGGACCTGTAGCCTGTTGCAATGTGTGAACCTGTGGGGGCTGAGCTGATTTTGGGGGAGCTTGTCAGAAGGTATTTGGAAATCTTTTGGCGCCCATGTCATGAACATGCGCACGCTGACAGTTCTCAGAGGCCGGACTCACTGTGTGAGGCCTCTAACGTGACCTACAGGCTCAGAGTTTCCTTCTGCTCTCTCCGACCCCTCTGTACTTGCGTCTGCTCTCTCCAGCTCCTCTGTACTTGCGTGTAGTGCACCTACGTACACTGCACGTGTAGTGGTCCGGTTTGACGAGGGGCTTCATTCACACACAGTTTGTATTTATTGCCCCCTGTCTCTCTGGGGTAAAGTTTCACAATGTTTTCGTTCACCCTATCCCTTTCTCTGTGTCGTTGGTCCATCATTCCGGCATATCGGTTACACCAGAGCACGACCCCCAGCGGAGGCCTTGGTCAGCCCAACGGGGCAGTCTCGGGGGTGGGGGGTCGGAGGGCAGGGGCAGTTTGGATGAGCTACCTCCCATGCGCCAGCTTTAATGGTGCCGTTTCCATGGAGGCGGGGGGAGGGGGTGTAGGATGCAGCACATAGCTCCCATTCTTGCTGGCGTAACCCCCCTCCACAAACACAAACACACACACACACACCTCTCTCCTCACCTCCTCCTCAGGGGGCCCTCTTTATTGGGGGAACCGGAGCCGGGATGGGGGACACATGGCAGATTCGTTTTTTCTTCAGTCACCTTAAACCAAACAACCCCCCAGCCAGTAGAGATGGAGACTCTGTGCTCCTTGTATTTCATTTGAATGGGGACTGAGGAGTTGTATATCTCTGTGCTGTATAGTCGCCCCTGACGCAAACATCATGGATATACGGCTGCCTGCATGGACTTTCTCCAGGTCATCTCCTTTGACCCTCTCCTCTGACCAGTGGGGTCAGATTCAATTTGACAGACCCTTGGCTAGAAGCCATTTTTTAACATTCCCTGACAGACTTGGTATCGAACTCGATGTTTGGGTTGTGAACTGTGTCGACGTATCAAAATTAAACACTCCAGTGAACCAGGAAGTCATCTCAATCTGTCTTGTTTCCTGCCTAACCGCAAGATTCTGTTAGGTAGTTTCCAGGGCTGTGTGACTGCAGAATATCTGTGTTTGTAGTATTGTCCCTGGTTATGTGGAAAAAAAAAAACTCCTGAAAGGGTTATTTTATATTTCATATTCCCAGAACATTTGTTGTTCAATGCCCTGTGCAGTCACCTTTCTGTTATGTTCTTTAAACCACAAGATAAAGAAATGTATTAGCAGGAAATGATATTCTCATTTCGTAATACGACAGCTGAAGGTTTGCAGAGGCATGTCCCTGCCATAATGGATATTCACTTCTAGTTCACTTCTGACTGACAGCCCACTAAAAGCTCACATACTTGCTCTCAAAAAGGCAATATCAAACCTTCCAATTTTGGTGCTTTCAGGATAAAAACGTACTCTCAAATGAATACAGTTCTTAGTCATAATATTTGTTGTTCTTTATGTATGATGTAACAATTAAAAAGTGTTGCTTTAGGTTGCACACAGTTTTAAAGAGTTTCGCATCTGGAGGGTTAATGCAATATAATCCGCAATCTTCTCCTCTGCTTCCCAGCAGGCCCTGGGGTCTGGCCTCTGGGACCTAAAGGTTTTGTAAGAGGGCCATGTGTTGCATCAGCAGTTTCACCCCTGCTGTTCAGAGTTAACGTTTTCGCCCCCCACATATAAACATGTCAGCCGCTGACCCGGAACCCCCGTGCGCGGGGATTAATCGCACCGGTGCTGAGGTTGTGTCCTTCTCCTCCCCCGCACAGATCCAGCCCTATGACCGGATTAAGAGCAGGGGCCTGCCGGACAGCGTGGCCGACAGCCTCAACAGGCTGGTGGTGGTCAAGCTCAACGGGGGCCTGGGCACCAGCATGGGCTGCAAGGGCCCCAAGAGCCTGATCAGCGTCCGCAACGAGAACACCTTCCTGGACCTGACCGTGCAGCAGATCGAGGTACGGCCCCAACCCTGGGGCCCTTCTTCTTCATCCCCCTTTCTCCCCACCTTCTGGAAACATCTGTACAGGGTAATGAGCCAGTGCAAAGCCTTGGAGGAATTGTAGGGACTGTTCCAGTTCTGGAAACTTCTGCTGTTGGAACTGAGGATTAGACAGCAGTTGTGTTTAGGGGCCAGTGTGTTTTTGATTAACCGCTTTTTTTTCACTCGATAATTCATTTTATTATGTATGACTCCTTTATCGGACTGCGCTGGAATGGCCAAAGGGTTCCTGAAATCCTCTGCAGAGTGCCCTATGCCGAACCCCCCGCAAAGTGTTGCAGTAGTCATGGTCCTCTGCAAAGTGCCAAATATTCCATCACCCACCATCCTTTCAAAGAGTGCCCAGTATTGAATTACTCACGACCCCCAGCAAAGCATAACCGGTGCTGCACGTTCCCCAAGATCCCCCGCAAAGTCCTGTGTGTTCCATTACCCACGATCCTCTCCAGAGTGCCAAGTTTTACACTGCTCACGGTCTTCTTGAAAAACGCCTGGCACCGCGTGAACCGTCGTCCCTCTGAAAGGGGTTTCCAGCGGTACATTCCCATTATCATTTCCTCAGGCTGGTGAGAGAAGAGGAGAGTCCGTGATTTAAAAACTACACTACGCTCAGGAATTTCAAAACTGTGACCACATGTGTTCTCTTTTCCCCCTGCCTCTCTTAGCTCCATTGACATTTTCCCAATCACGCACACACAGTTATTCTTCTAATGTCGGGAAGTTCATTCGGCAGCCTCCCGTGAGTTCTGTAGCGGGCTGCAGCTTTTTGTTCTGTTTTCTCTGTCCTGGGGAAAGAGAGGCAGTGTGTTTTTTGGGGCCTTGGGGGCCAGGGGCTTGCCTGCGGGGATGCAGGGGAACAGAGCCCCTTCTGTGTGCAGGAGACGGGGGTTGTTGGGCTGCCCCCCTGGAGGCCCCCGCGCCCCCCCCCCCCCACCCTCCCCCCCTCCCCCGCCCAGCCCGGCTGCCAAACACAGAGCTTGCTCTGTCTCATGTATCATTTTAGCCACTGCTAACTTTGTAATCATACAGATATGGCCAAACGAGCTCCAAAGGGAATTAACTCATCATACCAGCAAGCTGTGTCATGCATAAAGTTAGCATGGTCGTGCTCGGTGACCAAAATTAGTTTTTGTGCTCTTCAGTCCATAACGACTGTACATACTGCCGGAGTATAGTGCCCGGCCTGAATCATATTAATAAGGATAATCATAATCAGAAGAAACGTAATCATAATAATGATAATTATATTTCATTTATAAAGTGTTTTCTTTTTTCATGATCTTAAAGCATTTCTCAGTACAGAGGGAAGTTCAGCTCTCTGGATGATGCAAGCGGATGTCTTTAGAGGTCACCAACGGGCCTCTTCGCTGAAGCCAGCGTGGCAGTGTTGCGTTGCACAACCACGTAATAAAGCAGTTATTGCGCAACACGAGACGCTGCCTGCAGAAAGGAGTGTGTGCTGCAAACAGAGGAGTGTATTCCAGAACACTCTGTGTGTGTGCGTGTGTGTGTGTGTGTGTGTGTGTGTGTGTAAATGTTGACAATGGAGAGCCTGTTTAAATATTGTTCCTTCTCTCATTTACCTCCCCTCCCGTAGCACTTAAATAAGACCTACAACACGGACGTGCCCCTCGTCCTCATGAACTCTTTCAACACTGACGAAGACACCAAGAAGATCCTGCAGAAGTATACGCACCACAGGGTGAAGATCCATACCTTCAACCAGAGCAGGTATAGCCTCTTTAGATATGCTAACCGCTAACACTCACACTTACCACAGTCAGAGCGGGTATAGCCTGTCTATACCCCGCTAACCGCTAACACTCACACTTACCGCAGTCAGAGCGGGTATAGCCTGTCTATACCCCGCTAACCGCTAACACTCACACTTACCACAGTCAGAGCGGGTATAGCCTGTCTATACCCCGCTAACCGCTAACACTCACACTTACCACAGTCAGAGCAGGTATAGCCTGTCTATACCCCGCTAACCGCTAACGCTCACACTTACCACAGTCAGAGGAGGGGCGACATGGCTCAGGCAGTAAGAGCAGTCATCTGGCAGTCAGAGGGTTGCCGGTTCGATCCCCTGCCCGGGCTGTGTCGAAGTGTCCCTGAGCAAGACACCTAACCCCCAAATGCTCCTGACGAGCAGGTCAGGGCCTTGCATGGCAGCCAATCGCCGTCGGTGTGTGAGTGTGTGTATGAATGGGTGACTGGAGAAGCATCAATTGTACAGCACTTTGGATAAAGGCGCTATATAAATGCCTGGCATTTACCATTTACCATTTACAGCCTGTCTATACCCCGCTAACACTCACACCTACCACAGTCAGCCCCTCTATATACCCGGGTAACCCCATTCAGACAGGCCGACCTGGGTCTGTCATTAACACAATGAGTGGTTCAGCATTCGCTGCGTGATGGCCCCATTTCTCATCCCACTGCCTCGTCTCCTGGGGGAGGGGGGAGGTGGGCGACCCCCCGACAGGATTTACCGACTGGGCCCACACGGACAAGGGCCGTCATCAGCATGCTCCCTCCATTATGACAGATTCTTCAGAAGTGAGAGTCACCGTGCACTGCCCTGGAAAAGGCTCCCAAAAAGCAGGGTCATACAGTATTACTTTTAAGAGCGGAGTGTAGTCAGCCGTGGAACCACAGGTAAAGGGCCTGTCCTTTCTGCTAGTGCTTCACTCATGTAAAATCAGCATATGGCCATAAAAGGTTGAGTCACTTGATTAGGTTTTGCATATATTTATAGTCTAGGATAATTCGTTATCATAATATGCAGAATAAAAGGGCAGCAGCTTTTACTATATTTACAGTATTTACAGTATTTCACTGTGGGGAACCAGTTTTTATTTCAAAACGTGCGGCTCGAACCCTGCGTCTATACAGTGAGCGATTTGGTCACCCTGTTTGCGGAAGTCCGTTCATTTTCCATGAAGCGGAGTGACGGGCAGAAACCCAGGCAACTGGCCAACTGGGCGATGAAAGTTGGCAGAGAAAAGTTGTGTGTGGCTTATCTTCTCACATGCATTGCCGGTCAATATTGAATCAGACACAATATAAAACTCTTAATTGGTTAAATTGGAGGAAAATTACATTCCTTTATCCTTGGCTTGAGACTTTTATTGAATACAACAGATGGCAAACTAGTCTGGAAGGTAACAACCTAAAGACTTAAGCCATAAAAATAGCTGAGAAAAGCTGAGAAACTGATATATTTAATTAGTCTACCTTTCGCATGTCTTGCGTGTCTTTGGCATATCTGAGGTGTGCACTCTGGGTCTGCAGTTGTTCCTTTTCCGCCTCTGAAGCCAAGTGCTTTGTAAAAGACTGGAATCTACTGCGTGGAGCTGGGAGGTGGATTTTATTTGTCTCTCATAATGCACAGTATTGACCTGTCGTCGGTTCCCATTTAGAAATAACAGGACATGAAAAATTAATGAGGCTCTGACTGCAATAATGGGGCTGTGTTAATATTTGATAAGGGGACTCAAAGAAGAATTTGTCACAAGTCACGCCTGCCTTTGGGATGCAATTAAACGGTAACTGTATATCGAACTTAGGTAGAAAGTTGTTTGGAAGAAAATGGTAAAGTGGGGATGGACAGGGGACCATGGAAATGGCGTAGGATGCAGGCGTTTTAGGAGGATGCTAGTTTTCTTTGGCCAGGTTGGTTACTCTCGAGCACGACGTTTTCCTCCGACAGATGTTTTTTCAGTTGTATTTCATTGGTACTGCAGTTACCTGTACATTTAGTTTAACAAAGGTTTACTGGAAGACAAAGCAACAACCCTTTGTTGGCTGTAACGTTTTGGATACCACTTTGCTGCATAGCTACCAGACTGATACTTCGCCCTTTCCAGTCATGTGGATTCCTGGCACCTTGATCCGGTTTACCTCCAAAATGGTGTCTTTGACATGGCTACTGCCAACAGTCTCTGCACCAGCTCTGTCAGTATTGCCCTGACCTGCCCTGAGTCTTGCCCATTCTACTCCTCTGTGATTCATCGAGACTTTTATGGCCCGTTCCTCTTCCACAGTGACCTGAACGAGGGATGAGCAGCCCTGAGCTGAACGAGGGATGAGCAGCCCTGAGCTGAATGAGGGATGAGCAGCCCTGAGCTGAACGAGGGATGAGCAGCCCTGAGCCCTGCTCGTTTCATCCCAAATGTAACGGATCGGTTAAATGCTGAGCGTTAGCGGTGAAACCAGCCGCCCCTGCGGCTATTGAGGGCCAGGTTTAAACACTTTGGAGTAAACACTTCCCAGCAATTCATAACCTTGTAATAACCTTTTTATTGTTATTTCCCGTGGCGCTTTGGCATGAATGTCACCTTTTGTGGGGTTGGTTCTCTGCACTACTTCACATCTTTTGGGAGCTGGGGAGGCGGGGAGCGGGGCCTTCTCGTTAACGGTGGCTCTTTCTCACACTTCTGGTTGCGCTCCGTGTCTCGGTCAGGTATCCGCGGGTCAATAAGGAGTCCCTGCTGCCGGTGGCGACAGACCTGGCGATGACCGGGGAGAACGGGGACGTCTGGTACCCCCCGGGGCACGGGGACATCTACGCCAGCTTCTACAACTCCGGCCTGCTGGCCCAGCTGATCGCCGAGGGCAAGGAGTACATGTTCATGTCCAACATCGACAACCTGGGCGCCACCGTGGACCTCAACATCCTCAACCACCTGATGAACCAGCCCAACGGCAAGCGCTGCGAATTCGTCATGGAGGTCACCGACAAGACCCGGGCCGACGTCAAGGTACGCCGTCCCGCCATTCCCTTTCCGCCGGCGTTTAGGGTGCGCGCGACCGCCGCCTTGCCTTTCGTCCTCTCGCTTCCTTTCATTTCTGAAATAGTTTACTGAAGAAAGCGTCGATTCTGAAGCTTTGAACGGAGAAGTATGATGGTAGGTGTAGAATGTAACGGCTGACTGCGGACGCCAGCCCAGTTTCTGTCACCGACTCGAGTCTGAGTCTTAAAGAATAAAACATTTTTAGTTTGCCAGAAACGTGCTGCTGACTAGTCATGTGCTGTCCTACACGATGTGCTGTTTGTGGGTAGGTTTGCCCACTCAGACACTGCTTTGGTTAAGAAGATTTTCTATAAATTTTTAATATCCTTACTTCATATTCACCATCACTGTCGTTATTTTGTACGGATGCGGTCTTATAAGAAAATTGACGCCTGATGCAGAACCAAGGGGCAGCTTTGAAGCGAAAGTATTTTTCCTAAAAACACATTACTCAGACTACAATTACACGTTTCTATCAACAGTTTTCTTGGTGTGCGTTTACTGCATAAAATGTAATCTCCGGCAATCTCTTTTCCTCAGAAGGCAGCAATTTCATGATCATACCTTTTTAGAATGAGGCAAGGCCAGGGGCCGTATTGCAGAGTGCGGTTTCACGAGCGTCTCTGGAACTGCAAAGCGGATAGCTACTGAGTGGATAGCTGCTCAACATCATAACACCTTTACAACACGGCGCCTTGTGAACAGGGCTCTGAAGAACTCTTCAGTCGCAGAAGAAATAAACCAGAGTGAATTTAACGGCCGTGTCTGGCACTGCTCGCTTTAAGAGCTTTCACGAGCAAGCTTGCCAATTTCCACTCTTTTCTTCGTGTCTTGAATGTCATTTTCGTGTTGTCGAGCTTTTCAAACTCGGCCTGTAGCAGAGTGGTGAAGGTACATGGCAGGCACCCGCAAGGTCCACGGTTCGATCCCCGGTGTGGCCACAATAAGATCCGCACAGCTGTTGCGCCCTTGAGCAAGGCCCTTAACCCTGCATTGCTCCAGGGGAGGATTGTCTCCTGTTTAGTCTAATCAACCGTACGTCGCTCTGGATAAGAGCATCTGCCAAATGCCATTAATGTGATGTAATGTAAAAACTGTGCGTCTCTCTCTGTAGGGTGGCACGCTCATACAGTACGAGGGCAAGCTGAGGCTGCTGGAGATCGCCCAGGTGCCCAAGGCCCACGTGGATGAGTTCAAGTCCGTCACCAAGTTCAAGATCTTCAACACCAACAACCTGTGGATCTCCCTGCCCGCCATCATGAGACTGCAGGAGCAGAGCTCCATGGAGCTGGAGATCATCGTTAACCCAAAGGTGACCCACGCTTCCTGCTTTACCCCTCCCTGTTTCATATTGATACCATCTCATTTTTCTCTTTTTCTAATTTGGTGGGATTAAATGGTAAACATGCAATAAGCGTAAGTGCTGTACCAACTTTGGATACAAATGTGTTGTGTGGGATTCTTTTGACTCTGTAACTGTTTAAAATGTAAGAAAATATACATCCATTTTTATTTATCTCAGATTTCTTTGCAGATGATTCTAGTGGCACTTTCCCATACAGGTGCCAAACTTTCACTTACTCTACCACAGGCTCTAAAATGAGATGTTTCTCACAGATTTTTCATATTTATGGATAAAAGGCTATTCATTTTGGAAACAATAAGAGGGTGACAAGTGTCTGAATATTTCTATTACAATAATTGTGTGTTTATTTAAACTGTTGGGCTCAATTGGACCCCTAGTCATAAGCCCTTAACATAATAGGAGGGTTAAGGGCCTCCATTATAGCACTGGTGTTACCTGTTAAAACACCACCATTACAGCACTGGTGTTACCTGCTTAAAGACCGCCTTTGCAGTGCATGTGTTACCTGCTCAAAGGCTGCCATTATAGTGCTAGTGTTACCAGTCTAAAGGGCCACCATTATAGCCAAGTGTTACCTGCTTAAAGACCGCAATTATAAAGCTGGTGTTACCAGTTTTAAGGAGCACGTTGACTGTATTGTGGGCATGGGGGGTGCAATACATTTAGAACATAATTTTGCTATGATTGCTATGAGGTAGCATTCAGTGAATGCTTGCTAAATTGGGTTGGTCAAGTAGTGCCTCTGGTTCCTATAATTATTGGTAATTGAGTTACACCCAAATTTCTTTTTTTTGTGACCCTCCCCAGCTCACCAGTAGTGTTGCAATAGCTCACTTGTGCATCAGCTTTAAAAAATGCGACAGTGGGAGCTAGTCTTCTGCTAGGCTGTGAGCTTGGGACAGCCTGCATCTTTTCTGTAAGACTTTCTCTGGAAATTAGAACAAAGCTTCTACCTGTTACAACACATTTGACTAACCTGAAAATTCTACACCTCAAATCAGGTTCTTACAGTTGAATATATGAGATTAAAATAAATGGTGCAGTTTCAAGTGATTTTTCCATTATGGGTTTTTGAATAGTTTTACTGGAAGTGTTGTAGTGGAAATGGCCCAGTAATCAAGATGGAAGGAAGGATGGAAAACAGAAGGCCAGCATAGGTTCAGAATCATTCATGGTTATACTACACAGCATCACAGGGCTCCAGAGACTCAGCCTGCCGATCTACGGGTTTCTCTCATATAGTCAATGAGTGTTGAGTTTAATCAATGGTCAGTTCATGGATAATGTAAGTACGATGCTTAGCAGTCGTGTGTGGACTGTAATCTTCTCAATTCAGCGATCCTGCATCTGGGAGTTGTTTGTTGTTGTTCTTCCCCTTTGGTCATCCTTCATGAATTATTGGTGCATCGCCATAAGCGATCCTACTGATGCCTTCTGTTCTGTTATGCCACATCGGTGTCTTATACAATGAAATGCAATGTAATGTAAATGTGTCTCACATGTAACTCTTTCACCCACTGTTGAGAGTATCTCCTGGAGTTCATTCTGAGCGCATTAACACCGCTCTCTCTCCCCGCTCTCTCTCTCCCCGCTCTCTCTCTCCGCTCTGCAGACCATAGACGGGGGGGTGAACGTTCTCCAGCTGGAGACGGCGGTGGGCGCCGCCATCAAGAGCTTCGACCACGCGCTGGGAATCAACGTGCCCCGCAGCAGGTTCCTGCCGGTGAAGACCACATCGGACCTGCTGCTGGTCATGTCCAACCTGTACAGCCTGGAGGCTGGCTCCCTCACCATGAGTAAGAAGAGGGAGTTCCCCACCACGCCCCACGTCAAGCTGGGCAGCTCCTTCACCAAGGTGCACAGACTTACTGTCCCTGCTGTTTCGCCGAAACCTGCCCTGCAGGGTTCTACCAGGATGTACTGGTGTAATTAACTCTGCTGTGTGGTAACACGATACTGAGATACTGTGTTGTTGTGAGTTGTGGTGAGGTCTGGTGAGTGGTATGTAGTTATACTGTGTTGTCCTCTGTTGTTCTGTATTGTGCGGTGTTGGGATAACTCCCCACGGAAATGGGCCTCACACTGCTATACCGCCTCTGTTCTGCTGTGTTGGACAATAGAATTCAGTCTTTAACATATCACTATTTAACATGCACCGCAGCCATTTTGTAGCACTGTCCTCACATTAGTTACATGGTGTAGCAGAGCTAGCAGCCATGTTGGAGCACTGTACTCACATTAGTAACATGGTGTAGCGTTTTGTGTTTGTGAGGGCATAGGAGACAGGACGGGGGGGGGGGGGGGGGGGTAGGGGTGGTGGGACAGGGGCGTAGGGGTTCTGGGACAGGGGTGTGTAGGAATGGTGGGACATGGTCTGAAACACTATAGAACAGGACTAGCAGAGGCACGCCGTTGCTTTGGAGACCGTGTGCAATTTGAGCTTGCGTCCTTCCTTTCCTGGCATCAGCGCAAATGAGCCTGAGGAACTGCCAGGGCCCGAATAGCTGCCCCTCCTCGGAACAGAACTGGGCCCTTACAGAGGGCCTGATTTATCCCTTTCCCCTCACACTTTTTGTTCATAACCGCAGGGCATGCTGGGAGCGCCATCGGCCTCAGCTCTGGGAGCGTTTGCTCACCCTGACCTGCAGTATATGTTTAATGAGTCTGCACCGGCCGCCTCCCCTGACCTAAATATTTATGCCACCAGGGCTGCGAGTGGAGCCGGCTCTCATCACTGCTCCTCTCCTCTCAGGCATCCTTCAACGATCTCCGACCCACCGATTGGATTGCGTGCAGACATGTCTCCGTGCGATGTAGAATATAATCTCTGCAGTTAGATTTCATTCGCCCGGCTCAAATCCCACATGATTATGCAGTTATGCTGAGTTATGCTTATTTTGGAGTAGTCAGACAGGAACAGTGATACGGTAAGACCCTGCCCACCAAAACCCTCCCTCCCTTGCTACAGCCGATCAGATATCAGGTGCAGATCATGGAGTGTGGCATTTCAGTGCTCCAGTAAAAAAACACAGCTTCCTTATACATAGCACCTCACCTCACTGTCCTCTCGATTCTCTGCAGGTCCAGGAATATCTGACCAGGTTCGAGAGCATTCCCGACATGCTGGAGCTGGATCACCTGACGGTCTCGGGCGACGTCACCTTCGGAAAGCAGGTGTCTCTAAAGGTAGCCCCCCCGTCTCACTGTGTGAGATTCATTGACATTTATTGAAATCAGGGCTAGTGTAACCTTTAGCCTTTTATTACGGAGGCCTGCGTGGCTTTTAAATGGTAAATGGTTGGCATTTATATCGCACCTTTATCCAAAGTGCTGCTGATGCTTCTCATTCACCCATTCACACACACGCTCACACACACTCAGACACCAACGGCGATTGGCTGCCATGCAAGGTGCCAACCGGCTCGTCAGGAGCATTTGGGGGTTAGATGCCTTGTTCAGGGACACTTCGACACACCCAGGGTTAGATCGAACCGGCAACCCTCCTCCAATTTTATCAGAATTTAAACCTCAGACTCCTCCCTCTCCCCCCCCCCCCCCCCCCAGGGAACCGTCATCATCATCGCCAATCATGGAGACCGGATCGACATTCCCGCCGGAGCCATGCTGGAGAACAAGATCGTTTCGGGAAACCTGCGCATCCTCGACCACTGAGGCCTTCACCCCAGACCCCTCCGCTTCAGTCACGAGGCCCAGAGACACTTTTTACAGCAGTCACGCATTCTGACACTCTGAATCGTAGCACAATAAGTGACGGAATTCTTCATTTTAAAGTGTGTTTCTCCTCATCGTAGTTTTAACCTTTTTTTATCCGCTTCATCGATGACCAAGTTCACGCATATCTGCCGTTCAGAATAATGATTGTACAGCCCTTGTGGTCGTTCTCCTCTTCAGAGAGAACATGGTCAGTATTTCTCTCTCCCTCTCTCTTCCCGTAGTGTGTTCCCAGACATGGACCGGTACTGTACTGTAGGTGTAAGCACCATGTGGAAACACAGGGTGTAAGCACCATGTGGAAACACAGGGTGTAAGCACCATGTGGAAACACAGGGTGTAAGCACCATGTGGAAACACAGGGTGTAAGCACCATGTGGAAGCACTAGCGAATAGCAGGCCCCAGGCCGAAGTTACAGAAAGCAATAAGTGTTTCCGTTTCATGTTTCCCTCAGCAGAATCCCAGTTCTGAACTTGAATAAAGTGCAATATGGTTCTACGTATATCTATGTGTGTGTGTGTGTGTGTGTGTGTTGGGAGTGAGGGGGTGATTTTGAAGGCTACCGTGGGAACATTGTTGCACATGTATTACATTACTTTTCGAAGAATTCCATGACTAAGAAACACGATGATAGTGAGCTAGCTAACTGGCAAGCCTGGGCTAGCCTCCCATATCAAATGCCAAAGTTTAATATAAACTCTAAAACAAATATATCTTTATATTAATGAGTTTGTATTCTCATAAACTGTCACGTCCTTTTTTAGAAGGATAAATGTTGGAGAGATGTTGGTACTGTTGGTTTTATTCCTTCGTTGGAGGTCATTCTGAGATACTGATCTTTCAGTCTCAGGGACACAAGTCTGCTCTGTGGAAGGTTTTCCAGACCTGCAGATATCAGTAACTTCTCTGGAAATCACAAAGTTGGAAATTCTCTGGAAATTCACACTTTTCTTACCACAGTACTATTGATGTTGGCATGAAACTCTGAGACGGTAATTAACTTTCTTTGTCCGTCAAGTTATTGATTTCTCCTGGATCAACTGCTGTGGCCAGTGGGTTGACAAACATACTAAAGAGTATTCTTAATTAGGTCTTTATCTTGGCAAGTGCTCTGGTTAGTGTCCTCCTTTCTGGGAAAGGGGTTTGAGGGACTGCGTCATGTGTCATAATTACTTGAAAGTCTGCTGGCAGCGATGACCAGGTTCTGTTTGCTCCTTCTTTGTCCAAAAAGGAGAAAGAAGTATTAGTGTTTCACCAGATCTGTTTCCTGCTTGCTCTGAAAGGGGCCTACATTTCTGGACTCTCAGTCACACATTCAGAGCACAATGCAAATACAAACACACACACGCACACGCACACTCCCACACACACGGACACACTCCCGCACACATAAACACTCACACACACACACTCACACACACTCCCGCACGCATAAACACTCACACACACACTCACACACACTCCCGCACACATAAACACTCTCACACACACACACACACACTCCCACACACATAAACACTCACACACACAGCCGCACACACACACACTCCCACACACACAAACACTCACACAGCCACACACACACACACACTCCCGCACACATAAGCACTTACACACACAGCCACACACACACACACAGACTCCCGCACACATAAGCACTCACACACACAGCCCCACACACACACACACACACACACTGGATTCTGAAAGTTTGAAATGCTCTTGGATGTCGCTAAGTATCACAAGACCCTTTTGAGGGATAATGTAATAAAGGCTGGTTGATCGACAGGCTGCTCCCAGGGATGGGCAAAATTGCATTAAAGTATGTTACAGAACATGAAATACCTCTCTGATAAGTAGAAATACTCTACAATGAGAATGGTGGAGCTGTAGGCAACTCGTGTTCTGTGTGAAATGCAAAACTTCTAATTACTAACATACTTCTAACATACTTCTAATTGTCATTCATCTGAAATGGTGGCCATCCCTGGGAACTCCGAAGAATGTCCCCTGGTCTGGTGAATTGAGTCATGTAGTTTAACTGTCATCCGAGATGAGTAGCGCACTTCTCCAGAAAAATTCATGCACAGCTCAGCTGAAATAAATGGTGGCTGACCACACAACTAAAAAAATAACACAATAGTAATAAATAAGGAAAAAGTCCCCATTATACTGTAACTGTATTGATTGTGTTACATATTATGAAATGTATGACACATCTCTTATTAATATTAATCTATTTAAGCATGCTTCTGTTCATTTCTAAATCTGTGAATAAGGGTGGCAAATGAACAGATTTAATGTAATGTATAAAGAATCTAATGGTTTCAGGAATAGAAATCGAAATATTCCTCCATAATAAATATGGGCAAAAGATAGAACAGATTTTCTTTGTAGAAGGGCTAGTAAATATGGATTTGTATTTTATTTGTGGTATAAGGTGGGCTGTGGTGATTTTCTCATATTCTCTCATTGTAACTGATTATATCCCTATCAAGCCAAGCAAAGAGGGTTATATTCTGTGTTGCCACATTGTGGGCTGCAGACACTACAGTACAGTATTACAAAGACAGTTCTCTATTTACATGCACTAATTATTAGAACCCAACAAAATATTTTTTTTGTATGTTTCAGCAGCCAATAACTGTCTACTATTTATTCATGGTCTCTAAGGAAAAACATGTAGGGCTATGTAATATTAGCTATTCCAATGCATTTTATTTTCCATCTGTTGCATTTGCGAGAATACTGGATAGGATGGTATAAAGTAATGGCAGCTGTTGGGTTGGAAAATTGAGGAAGCAGGGTGTGGGCTTTCATCTAGGGTCCAAAAGAATAAAGTTTGGTCTAATCACTGTAAAATGGTCTATTCTGGTGACTTTTGGGGGAAGATACCCTCTCAAATGCAATGATCTTTACAGTCTCTACAGACACATTCCCTTCTAAATGCTCTCCTTGGGGTGACTCATTCGTCAAAAAGCACCTCTTACAAACGGCGCATTCAATTTCGCTGTTGGTGTGTGCGGGCTTATAGTTGACATCCCAACCTCGCGAAAGTGATTTCCAGGAGAGCGCGAGGGGGGCGGTGAGTTGTGGGGTTGCGTAAGCGCTGTGCAGTGCGTGACCTGGGAAATTCCCCTGCGATTGTCCATGGATTTCCACAAAATAGTTGCGCATTTCAAAACTTCACTTCTGCATGTGGTTTGTGGGGGAATTCTGCCAACTCGTGGGTGTCGTTTTATAAAGTAAACTAGGAGTTGTCTCGCTCACCTTGTTAAGGGATATCATTCATCCTCTTGGGTAGTGTTATTGGATGGGTGTCCGCCCCCCTTTACCTAGCAACAGTAACCCCCTCCCCTTCCCCCGTGTTCAACAGGGGCTGGGGAGGTAAGCATTTCTGTTCATCCACCCTCGATTAATCAGCCCGCTTCCTTTCATCTGTAGCCAGGTTACTGCTGTTGTTTCCGGCCATAGGAGCCACAAGACACAAGGAAGAATGGAAAAATGCACTCTGTGCAGAATAAATAAATAAAACCGAAAAAAAAAAAAAAAATTTATTCCAACCGTAGCAAATTGATATGCAGTGGCACTCTTCGCTCCACAGCAGTTTTACAGCAGAAACTCCTTCATCCCAAATAACTATTGTCTTCCTTTCATGCGCAAACTACACTATTTAATAGCTTATTTTCTGCTAAATCACTGTGTTCACCGATGACCCCATCCTCCCTTGTCCTGAAGATAGATAACGACACACATAGTCACAGTTGATATCACAGTTGATGATGCAACTTCTCTCTATTTAATGCAATGAATCAGTGTGTGCACATAGGATAGCTGTCCGGTAAAGGGAGCGCGCAAGCAAGCGCACACACCAGTAGAACCCAATGAATCCTCATTGGACATTAATATAATGGTCTACAAAGTGCATAGTGCAGTACTGTGGCTCCAGTACAGGTGCCAACCAGCAAATGAACTGGTGTATATACAAAACATTTAGTTATGTATACAGCTCAATGTTCAAGCTGTTGAAACTGGCATAGCTGGGGGTGTGCGTCGTGTATGAGTGGTGTGTGAGAGAGAATGTGTGTGAAAAACAGAAAGAGAAAGAGAATGTGTGAAAAATAAAGAAAGTGTAGAAAGAGAGAAGAAATCTAGGAGAAAGAGCAGAAAAAAATGCAGATACAAAAGCAACCCTATTCCTTTACCATAAATATGTCACACCATGAAAGAGAAATCTGTCCTAAACATTTCTGCAGAAAGACCGGATTCCTGAAACCACCCTGCTCGTTTATCAGCATGGCACATTTCGGATACTTAAGCGGGTGAAACAGCTCTTTCACATACGGGAGTCAGTGAAGCCTGCGTTATTGTGGGCGAGCACCACACGCTCACACAAACTGATTGGTATGGGAACTTTCAGACCCTTTTTTGATCTCAACTAATTTGAAGTACCTTTCACATCAATTACTGCAGCTAGGGTGAGATTAGACACAGAAACACCTCATCCATTCAAATGAGAATGATCTTATTACAAAAATTATTTCTAACAGACCACAGTGTGTCACAAGCTGTTTCCATCAACCACTTGTGTTTGGTCTTAATTAATGTCTTAGTTTTTTTCTTTTTTCAAAGGTCTCCTTTTATACTGTTTCTCAGCAATTTTATACTCTTCCATAAGGTCTACCAAACATGTTGATAAGGTTTTTTAAGGTAAAAGATATTGCACTACATTTGAGAAAAATATGTACTACAGTCCAGTGAGCTCTTTGCCCTGACAGTTCTGAACAGGCCTGGACAAAGAACCGACCAACTTATCTGGGCTGCTCCAGGCCTGTTGGGTCGGGGCTGGAGAGGAAGGCGAGCCCTGGTCTGTTGGGTCGGGGCTGGAGAGGAAGGCGGGCCCTGGTCTGTTGGATGCTGGGCTGGAGAGGAAGGCGGGCCCTGGTCTGTTGGGTCAGGGCTGGAGAGGAAGGCGGGCCCAGGCCTGTTGGGTCGGGGCTGGAGAGGAAGGCGGGCCCAGGCCTGTTGGGTCAGGGCTGGAGAGGAAGGCGGGCCCTGGTCTGTTGGGTCAGGGCTGGAGAGGAAGGCGGGCCCAGGCCTGTTGGGTCGGGGCTGGAGAGGAAGGCGGGCCCAGGCCTGTTGGGTCAGGGCTGGAGAGGAAGGCGGGCCCTGGTCTGTTGGATGCTGGGCTGGTGTGGAAGGCGGGCCCTGGTCTGTTGGGTCAGGGCTGGAGAGGAAGGCAGGCCCTGGTCTGTTGGGTCGGGGCTGGAGAGGAAGGTGGTGGTCTGGCCCAGTTCTCCCCACTCTGTCCTCTCCATGCGGCAGGTGGCACCAAGCTGCTGGTTGTCAGGAGCAAAAACAAACCCACGCTGGGAGAGGTTCTCAGAGCAGGGCCCAGGTGCAGCACAGGGACAACACACACACGCCCGTTCCTCTAATGAAGCCTTCAATCACTCAGAACATGTGTGCCTGCATTCTCAAACAGGCATAAAGCACTTACAATCACATGACTTTAAATGACTATTAACAATGTGAATGCTCCTCGTTATGTGCTTACTTAATACCCTGAACTCTTGACAGCACATAAAGCATGCTGCTAGTCCGGTTAACAACTCCCTTTCAATTGAGAATGCAATATCACCTCAAAATGCCAACCCCTACAGGGCAACATCAACATTAAATGAGCTGCATTCAGACATACAGACATAGGCTACTGGACAGACAGAGGTACCCAAACAAGCAATATCTTCTCAAAAATGAGCATCACACAGTGGTTTTGACTTGCAAAGTAGTACCCTAAGCACGAGAAATGAATGTGATTGTGTATGATACCAGTGACTCTCTTGCTGATCTGAACCAATCATAGAGCTTTGTTGTAGAAAGCAGTCTCTTCTTCTGATTGGCACCGCGGGTGATTGACAGCGCACTGAGGAGGGGCCTGCTGGTTCCTTCATCCATAGCGACCGGCAGTTGATTACAGTTGATTAGACTAAGCAGGGGATCCAATTGAAACACAAACCTTGCAGGTCCCAGTCACGTACCTTAACCACTATGCACTTTTAGCCTGTATCACCACACACATACACACACACACACACACACACACACACATACCCACACACACACACACACCACGCAGCAGTAGCCTGCGGTTCACTCCCTGCAGAGAAACCCCGCTTGTGGGATTAATGAAACCACCCACTGGAGAATTACCTTTCTTTGCATTCACATCTCGGCGTTTAGCAGACGCTCTTTTCTAGAGCGACTCACACAGATCATATTTTTACATGCAGTCCATTTATAGAGCCGGGTGTTTTAAGCACCTCGTCAAAGGCTACCCCGGCAAGGCTGACCCTTTTTCTGACCATAATTCTCCACCTTAAAGCAGCTGAAAGGATAAAGATGCAGTGCAGCTAGTTTAGATACAGTATAGCTTTCATTGTCTGTTGGTGTTGACAGATTTGGTGTCCAGTAAGATGTGGGAGGATGTCCCGCCCCCTGGCCTAAGTGGTCCTCTGGGATTGGACTCAGCTGCAGGGTTCAGAGAGGCCCTTCTATGGTGGCTTTGAATGCCACTCAAGTGATAACGAGCTGCTGGTGTCCCAAAGAGCTGGTGACCCCGCCTCAGGGCCCGCCTCCACCACCTCTTCCAGCCGTCAGGGTCCTCATGTTAGGGTGTGTAGGACATGGTCACACTCACAAGAATGGCCTGGTACACAGGGTGACTTTCATTAGCACAATTAACCAGGCATTAACAGCAGGGGTCCGTGGACAATGATATCAACAGCTCACCCAACTAACAATAAGATTGGGGTTTAACTGTGGAGCGGGTCAGCTATTTAACACATTGTGCAGTCTTGCCATCTCTATCACTCTTGGACTTAACAGTATGGAGCTGGCAGGCACGCACAGAACTCCCACAGAGCTGAGACACTGAATGGCAGCAGCTTGGGCCTGGCTTTCCACAGCACAGTGCAGAAAGAGAGCACAGACACGCACCATTAAATTACAAAATGCTACACTTGAACGGCTTTCATCCGTCAGGCATCAGTCAGAAGTCGTTCCACAAGATAACTCACGTTTCTAGCAAGATAACTCACGAAACCCGTTAAACAGGTCAGAACATAAACCAGAATATGAAATGAAATGTAAATGAAGCAAACGTGATTTACTGGAGCAATTGACACAGTGACTACACAGTAAAATGTTTGGTGTTAAATCAACTCCATCAGAGTTCATACGAGTACACTGTGGCCAGAGTAGACTCATAATGAATCAACACTGGGCATTTTATTGTGTACTGCTACTGTAATCTGTTTCCCTTATTTATTCTCACCATAACTTATTATTAAATTCAAACCACATAATGGTGGATGTTCTGCTCATTATAGTCAGGCTTGCACATAAATATTACCTTTGATAAAAAAGAAGCATGATAGTATTCATCACAGAGGACTTGTGTATTTAATATTATGAACCTGCAGTCGACCTAAGAACAGAGGAAACAAGAAATGTTTAAGATATTCAACAAACTTAAATGGCTTGAAAGATGGGTTTATTGTGATGACAAATAAGACTGCTGATAGTGTTTATGTCCCTTCTAACATTCCCATAACATTTCCACCTCCATATTGGACAGTGGTTGAGGTGTTTCCCCTTGGGTGCATGTGGCCACCAAACATGACGATAATGTGTATGGCCAAACGTTCTAGTTTGGTCTCATCTAACCATAGCACTTTATTCCAGTCATAATTCCATTGATATTTGACAAACTCTGATCATTGGGTTCTTAAATGTTTAACCGTATATGTGTGTTGTTTCTTTTGTACCCATTACCAAACTTGTGATGGTCAATTGCCATCTGTCTCTTTTGAATTTGCAGTTATTTGGCTTTTCCCATGCTGATGGATGACAAAGAGATTTTGCATTCTTCTTACCTTTTTTAATACTCTGGAGAAACAGGAAGTTATGGAATGACACAATATAGTTTCTTTAGTCTGAGATGAATTAAATTAAGTACAATTTTATTGACAATTTTACTTTGTTTAAATTACAACATTTACAATAATTGTTAGGGGTAGTAATCATTTTGGCATTAATGGGTTTAAGAAGAAAAAAAAACATTACTTCATAAAAAACATTGAAACACGAGTGAAAATGTATCGACATATAAGTATAGGTATATAATTTCCCCTTCTTTTGGAATCATATGCAGCCTTCTCTCTACATTTTTATGAAGGGTGACAATAATTCTGGGCCTGTAGGAGAGCCGCACAAAAGCTAACTCAATAGCTTTTTTCATCAAAAGATTATTTTCACAAAAAGTTAATGGTAACCATTCAAGTGGTACTTGAAGATTATTTGACAATCCTGTTCGACAGGTGTTTTCCCACAAGCATTACACTTAATACAATAATTGCGTCACATGATATGTCCGGGGTAATTTACAGGAAGTCACTGTTTAGCAACAAGGCCTATCATGCAGGACTATTTTATATCTGCTGTAGTAATCTGTCCCGAGTCCGCGTGTGTGTGAGCGCGCGCACTTGCCGACTGTTTTTAGTCATCACATGATTTTTACAATAACAGCTCATACCATTGATCAGGTGAAACATTTTCTGACGCGATCAGTTTTATGTGATTTAGCGTAATGATAATGCCAGTTTAAATACACGGACAGAGGAGCGGTAGCATTCAATTTCGCAGTATATTACAGGGTGTGATTTTAGGACACTTGACCTTGTAGAACCCCTGGATCATTTGTATCTTTGCCAAAATAAACACGCACCGTTTCCACGTCATTTATTTCCCAGAACAATAACTATACTATACGGTTATGTTTGCATCACTTATTTACTCAGCACGTGCATTTAACCAAGGCGAGAAACATAACTGACGTAAATATTTCCATGAAATACATTTCCTCAATACCATTTAAAAGCGCATTACTCTAAAATTGTTGGGACGTCACTAATCACACAATAACGCTCCTCCTACTTTCTCTCCGCAGGCTGCCTTACCAGATAAACCAGCCAGATGTGCTAAAGAATGCGCGCGTCCGTCACACACACACACACACACACACACACACACACACACACCTATACACATACATGACTTTGTCATGACGAAGACTGTGCGACGTGCAAAATATTCAGAGGTATGGAATGGTGTCTGGCCTGTCTGAGAGTAAGATTACGCTGCCACCCTGTGGCATTACCACGTGTTGCATGTCCAGGATGTATATTGCAGAATTGTGCTCTATCACTTACTTCACTGTAAGTGCAATACACCGGAATACTAAAATAGTTATATTTAATAACATCTGTTCATATATAATACCTTATATATTTCAAGTTCATACTACTGGAATGTATAAAGTCCATCCATCCATTATCTTAACCCACTTATCCTGAACAGGGTCGCAGGGGGGCTGGAGCCTATCCCAGCATACATCGAGCGAAAGGCAGGAATACACCCTGGACAGGTCGCCAGTCCATCGCAGGGCACACACACCATTCACTCTCACACTCATACCTACGGGCAATTTAGACTCTCCAATCAGCCTAACCTGCATGTCTTTGGACTGTGGGAGGAAACCAGAGTACACGGAGGAAACCCACGCAAACACGAGGAGAACATGGAAACTCCACACAGAGAGGCCCCGGCCGACGGGTATTCGAACCCAGGACCTCCTTGCTGTGAGGCGGCCGTGCTACCCACTGCACCAACCGTGCCGCCCTCAGAATACAAGAGGGCATTTCTGGGCAGGAAGTTGCCACAGCATTACCAATTCTGCCAAATGCCTGCAATCTTCAGTACAGTACACACTGACGAAATTAAACTGTTACTTCCATACTTACCGGGCCCAAATACAAAACCCGCCAAACGGCTATAATGCACACATACACACGTGGACAAAATTGTTGGTACCCCTCTGTTAATGAAAGAAAAACCCACAATGGTCACTGAAATAACTTGAAACTGACAAAAGTAATAATAAATAAAAAATGTACTGAAAATTAACCAATGAAAATCAGACATTGCTTTTGAATTGTGGTTCAACAGAATCATTTTAAAAAACAAACTAATGAAACAGGCCTGGACAAAAATGATGCTACCCTTAACTTAATATAATATTTAATACCTTTTGAGGCAATCACTGCAATCAAACGATTTCTGTAACTGTCAAGGAGACTTCTGCACCTGTCAACAGGTATTTTGGCCCACTCCTCATGAGCAAACTGCTCCAGTTGTCTCAGGTTTGAAGGGTGCCTTCTCCAGACGGCATGTTTCAGCTCCTTCCACAGATGTTCGATAGGATTTAGATCAGGGCTCATAGAAGGCCACTTCAGAATAGTCCAATGTTTTGCTCTTAGCCATTCTTGGGTGTTTTTAGCTGTGTGTTTTGGGTCATTATCCTGTTGGAAGACCTATGACCTGCGACTGAGACCAAGCTTTCTGACACGAGGCAGCACATTTCTCTCCAGAATGCCTTGATAGTCTTGAGATTTCATTGTACCCTGCACTGATTCAAGACACCCTGTGCCAGATGCAGCAAAGCAGCCCCAGAACATAACCAAGCCTCCTCCATGTTTCACAGTAGGGACAGTGTTCTTTTCTTGGTATGCTTCATTTTTGTGTCAGTGAACATAAGAGTTGATATGCCTTGCCAAAAAGCTCCAGTTTTGTCTCATTTGTCCAAAGGACATTCTCCTAGAAGCTTTGTGGCTTATCAATATGCATTTTGGCAAATTCCAGTCTCGCTTTTTTATGATTTGCTTTCAACAGTTGTGTCCTCCATGGTCATCTCACATGAAGTCCACTTTGGCTCAAACAACGACGGATGGTGCGATCTGACACTGATGTACCTTGACCTTGGAGTTCACCTTTAATTTCTTTGGAGGTTGTTCTGGGCTCTTTCGTTACCATTCGTATTATGTCTCTTCAATTTGTCATCAATTTTCCTCTTGCGGCCACGTCCAGGGAGGTTGGCTACAGTCTTAACCTCTTGGACCTTAAACTTCTGAATAATATGTGCAACTGTAGTCACAGGAACATCAAGCTGCTTGGAGATGGTCTTATAGCCTTTACCTTTAACATGCTTGTCTATAATTTTCTTTCTAATCTCCTGACAACTCTCTCCTTTGCTTTCTGTGGTCCATGTTCAGTGTGGTGCACACCATGTCACCAAACAGCACAGTGACTACTTGTCACCCTTTAAATAGGCAGACTGACTGATTACAAGTTTGAAGACACCTGTGATGCTAATTAGAGGACACACCTTAGTTTAACATGTCCCTATGATCAAATTATCTTTTCTAGGGGTACCATCATTTTTGTCCAGGCCTGTTTCATTAGTTTGTTTTTTAAAATGATTCTGTTGAACCACAATTCAAAAGCAATGTCCGATTTTCATTGGTTAATTTTCAGTACATTTTTATTTATTATTACTTTTGTCAGTTTCAAGTTATTTCAGTGACCATTGTGGGTTTTTCTTTCATTAACAGAGGGGTACCAACAATTTTGTCCACGTGTGTATGTGTGCATTATAGCCGTTTGGCGGGTTTTGTATTTGGGCCCGGTAAGTATGGAAGTAACAGTTTAATTTCGTCAGTGTGTACTGTACTGAAGATTGCAGGCATTTGGCAGAATTGGTAATGCTGTGGCAACTTCCTTGTGTATTTGATGGACAATCACATTTTTTCAGATAAAATGAGAAAGTTTAAGATGAAATGGAAACATTTGGTATTTGCTTGTGGCGTCCGGTTCTACAGTCGGACGGTGGATCGTGGCTTCAGCGCACCTGTTCGCACAATCGGCTCTCATTATCCCACAGCAACAGTTGCCCGGAAACAAATTCAGGAGCGCAGAGCAGAAATATACAATAAACAGGCTACGCTGCAAAGCAAGGTTAGCACGGGGTCAGTTGCTGTATAAACAACACGTGCTGAAAAGACCCAAGTAGAGTAACAGACCTACACCAAAGTGTAAAAGGCTTTATTTTTTTAAAAGTTGGTACAAAAACTGGTTATCTGCAACAAACATTCTCAGCTTTTGCCTTCAAGCATCAGGAAATCCCAGGATATAGACAACAGAAACTGAAAAAAAGAGACCACATAAGCAGGTAGGGATACCAAATTCAAATTTTTTTTTAAGAGAAAAAAGAAAGCCCTTTTCCACCTGCTTATGCACAAGGGGAGAGCACAGTGTATTTGTCCAATAGCGACGTTACACCTTAAATAAGCTTAATACTGGGTCAAGACCAGACAAAAAGGCAATAAATAAAACACAACAAAGACAGTTGACCATGAGGTGAGTGTCTCTTCAGATTTCCTATGCAGACACGGGTTGTTTAGAGGGGACAGTAATTTCTTTTAACACAAGTGACCAGAACGTGGCCTCTCCCTGAGGTGAGTACTGTTGTACTGGGGTCTGCAGTCACATTCAGACAACAACCTTCTGGGACACACACACTCACGCACACCCGCGCACACGCATATACACATGTACACACACACTCACGCACACACACACTCACACACACACTCACACACACCCGCGCACACACATATACATATGTATACACACACACGCGCACACACACCCACACATACACACACACTCACACACACCCGCGCACACACATATACACATGTACACACACACACACCCACACACACACACACATACACGCACGCACGCATACACACTCACACATACACACACACTCACACATACACACACTCACACACACCCGTACACACTCACTCACTCACTCACTCACTCACTCACTCACTCACTCACTCACTCACTCACTCACTCACTCACTCACTCACTCACTCACTCACACTCACACACACACACACACACACACACGCATACACACACACACACACTCACACACACCCGCGCACACACATATACACATGTACACACACACACACGCACACACATACACGCACGCGCGCACGCATACACACTCACACATACACACACACACTCACACATACACACACATACACACACACACACACACACACACACACACACACACACACACACACACACACACGTGAGGGTCCTGGATCTTAGCTTAGTCAGAAGGACATGAAGGGAAAGTGAGTGTAAAGTTCTATATTCTACAGTAAAGTACTCAAAGCCAACAGAAGAATCTGATTTTACTCACTGCTACTTTCAGAACTGAACTAAACCACTCATTCATGGATAACAGAAAATATACACCCACTGAGCACTTTATTAGGTATTTATTACTTATTTTTTTACTTCTTGGCCTTTTGCTGCTGTATCTACTTTGAGGTCTGACGCACCGTTTTTTAATTTCTTTTTTTCGCACCAAACTCTAGAGACTGTTGTGCGTGAAAAGATCAGCAGTGTCCTAGATACTCAAACCACCCTGTCTGGCACCAACAATCATTCCACGGTCAAAGTCACTTGGACCACATTTTATCCCCATTCTGACATTCGGTTTGAAAAACAGCTGAACCTCTTGACCATGTCTGCATGCTTTTATGCATTTAGTCACTGCCATATGATTGGCTGATGAAATATTTGCATTAACAACCTGGTGTACAGTTCTACCTAATAAGGGCTCACTGAGTGTATATTACATTCTAGTAAATGTCAACAGTTATATATTGAAGATTTCAATAATGTCACGCCCCATGTGAAATATATGGCTGTAGACATCCTCCTTGAAGTGAATCAGAACCGGAACTTCAGATCACAATGAATCTGCATGTACATAGTGTGTACCACTGAGGCGCACGGTAGCCAATCAGAAGAGTGAAGAGGAGAGAGGGGCGGGGCCCGAGCCAGATCTATAAGAAGGGCCTTGCAGAACGAGGCACACTGGCTGAATGCTCACACACACTGGGAGGTCAGAGACTGGTTTCCCTAAACCTGGCCGTACATTATAACTGCTCAAAACCTGGGAGCGCTCGCCTGCTCCAATGTACTTTAATCCCACGCCCTTTGAATCAGATAACTGTGTGGTAGTGCCTGGAGACATTACATATGTACAGTTAGCAAAAGGCAGTATGAAGCCTGTGTGAAAATGGGCCTTTCCTTTTAAACATCATATTGTAGAAGGTGACGGAACTCAAAATCACCAATGATAACACGCAAACCTAAATCCCATAACGCATTCCTTTGATACATATATTAACATTTACACTGTTTGTAAATAGATTTTTTTTTTTTTTACACTTAATAATGGTTTGCATCTGATCTATGAGTGAATATTAATGGCTACCATTATTCTATTGTGGCTTTCATTCCAGAGCGGGACTATGAAGAATAAATATCGTTTAATAATGTTATGCCGTATTTGTCCGTCAGAGGAAAAGAAAAACAAACACACAGACACAGAACTCTGAATGATGTATAATGGTGTATATTGCATTACAGAATAGTAAAACCCGCCTTCCACAATATATTAGTAATAAAATACTGCTCAGACTTTGCAAAAAAAGTTCACCCGTTTAACGTCTGCATGAGGGTGCGAGGCTATTTTCGTCCCTACGTCGTATTGCATGAAAATATAGTCATCTTTGTTTCGTTTCGTCGTAAATAAAAATTAAAAAGCATTTTAAAAGGTCACTTGAAAACAGTCCGGATAAAAGGGGGGGGGGGGGGTAGAGAAAGGAAAACGTAAAAAGAAAACGAACAACAAAAAAACGGAGAAACTAGCTTATACTTCTTTGCCTCACGCGGAGCCCCCAGGGTGGGGGGGCGGAGGCTAGTCCAGAGGGCCCTGGAATATGAGTCTGACCTGGCCCTGCTCCCCGCTCAGCTGCTGGGCGCAGAAGGGGCAGGCGGCGTGGAAGGTGTGGGTGCCGTGCGGCAGGGGGATCTGGCTCCAGAAGGCGGCGGTCTTCTCCGAGCAGACGTGTCCGCAGGGGGCGAAGGCGTGCGTGGGCGGGGCGGCGTCCAGGTAGAAGCCGGCCTCCTGGCCCAGCCACAGGGGCACGTAGGGGCCGCGGGCCCGGCACATGGGGCACTCGCGCTCCCGCTCCTCCTCCGGCCCGGGCCCCGGGGCCCGGCCCCCGCCCCAGCTGTGGTAGCCGTGCACGTGGCCGCAGCGCAGGTAGACCCAGGGCTGCTTGTCGTCCAGCACGTCCTTGCGGCGCATGCTGGGGAAGGCCAGCGTGTTGAAGCCCACGGGGCACTGCGGCCGCGCCGCGTTGATCTCCTGCCGCAGCGCCTCCAGGTGCTTCAGCGTGGGCGTGCGCGACAGCCCCTCCGCCGTGCGCCACAGCAGGGTCGCCCCGCACAGGTCTATCAGAGAGCCGTCCACCAGCTCCTGCGTCTCGTTCTCCACCTGCAGGGGAGCGTTCAGTTCAGCACGTTACAGTCCTCAATACAGCTCAGCACGTTTTACACTCCTCAATTCAGCTCAGCACGTTTTACACTCCTCAATTCAGTTCAGCACGTTTTACACTCCTCAATTCAGCTCAGCACGTTTTACACTCCTCAATTCAGTTCAGCACATTTTACACTCCTCAATTCAGCTCAGCACGTTTTACACTCCTCAATTCAGCTCAGCACGTTTTACACTCCTCAATTCAGCTCAGCACGTTTTACACTCCTCAATTCAGTCAGTTCAGCACATTTTACACTCCTCGATTCAGTTCAGCACATTTTACACACCTCAATTCATTTTACTCAATACAAATCAGTACATTTCACCCACCTCAATACATTTTATCCACCTCAATTCAGTTCAGTACATTTCATCCACCTTAATTCAGTGCAGTACATTTCATCCACCTTAATTCAGTTCAATACATTTTATCCATTTCAATTCAGTCAGGCCAAGAAGTTTTATTATCAATTTCAATTCAATTCAGATTGAAATATCTTTATTCACAATCTGAAAAATGCCCATAATGTTCGACAAATTAAAATGAATGAAGAATAAGGCCACAGACAAGTGGAAATGATAAAGGCAACATACATGGACAACAGGAGTTTTAGAGTTGTAGCTCCTAACATTGTCCTGTAGATGGCAGCCTAACACAGGCTTTTCTGGTCCTCAATAGGTCGGTGTCGGTGTCTCTTTAACGGAGACGTGAACACAGGAAATACTCACACAGGTGCACACACTCACACATGGATTTGCAGGGCCTTCTGCCGGCCCTTACAGTGAGAGACGGCCCAGCGTGAGCCGTTTAACAGACTGCTGGGGCGGGAACAGAGCCCAGGCTCCGGCCAATCACAACGCAAACGCACAGGGCCTCACTGGGCCAGAATCCCCCTCCCCTCCCCAGGCCTGGGTACAGAGCCGGGCACGGCCGTGTTGAGTTAATCCTACAAACCAGGGTGCTTTCCCAACCACAGAGTAATTACTCAGATCACTGTGGCACCGAGCTCACAGCTGAGAGAATGTTCTAGTCCGGCGATGGAGCAACAGTCTTAACTTTCACCTGGCATTTCCGCCCAGCGCTGCAACCGCAAACGTCCTCACAACACTGTCGTTTTCCTGACAGAAGAGTGCACCATCCAGACAACACAGAGCCCCCTCACATCACATGTTAGAGAGAGCACAGTGCACTAGCCTATACAGACACTTATTTTACTGACAGAAAGAGGAGGGGGAACAGTGTGGAACACGCCAGGGCAGGGACCGAACCCCAAACCGTGCAGAGGAAAAACACACTGCAGCACACACTCGTGTGTCTAACACCCTTCACTGGACAGAAGCAGATAGTCTTACACAGAGTCCCGTCTCACGCGATTAGACTTCGGCCTCGGCGTACACAGTGAGCCCGGGCAGACGTTAGGGCAGTGTCGGGGGTGAAAGGTCGCGGCGGGGTCACGCACCATCTTGCCCCTCTGCTGGGCGGAGCGCGTCTCCCTCAGGGTGAAGACGTTGCCGCAGACAGAGATCTCCCTCCACACGCCCGGCCGGGAGTCCTGCGTGAAGCCGTGTCCCGGGTGCATCACCAGCACGCCGTTGGTCGTCAGCCCGTCCATCTGTCCGTCCGACGTCTTCCACTTCGCCGCTTTCTCCTGAGCGAGAGGGGAGCTGTTCAGCCTCCGGTACAGACACACGGGTCAACTACAGCCCCACTGCACGGCTGTACACAATCCTACAACTACAGCCCCACTGCACTGCTGTACACAATCCTACAACTATAGCCCCACTGCACTGCTGTACACAATCCTACAACTACAGCCCCACTGCACTGCTGCATACAATCCTACAACTACAGCCCCACTGCACGGCTGTACACAATCCTACAACTACAGCCCCACTGCACTGCTGTACACAATCCTACAACTACAGCCCCACTGCACTGCTGTACACAATCCTACAACTACAGCCCCATTGCTGTACACAATCCTACAACTACAGCCCCACTGCTGCATACAATCCTACAACTACAGCCCCACTGCACTGCTGTACACAATCCTACAACTACAGCCCCATTGCTGTACACAATCCTACAACTACAGCCCCACTGCTGCATACAATCCTACAACTTCCTGTTTATTTACACGATTACATGAACAAAAATTCCCAGATTTTCAATGTGGTCTCAGACTTTTGGACCCCACTGTGCATTTGTTAGTCTGTGTACAAATTTGCTTTAAAATTCAGTGAAGACTTGTGTGTTATGACCGTGCTGTATGTGTATGACCGTGCTGTATGACCGTGCTGTATGTGTATGACCGTGCTGTATGACCGTGCTGTATGTGTATGACCGCACTGTATGACCACGCTGTATGACCGTGCTGTATGTGTATAAGCGCTCTGTATGACCGTGCTGTATGTGTATAAGCACTCTGTATGACCGTGCTGTATGTGTATAAGCACTCTGTATGACCGTGCTGTATGTGTGTGCTATAGGACCACTCTGTACGACCGCGCTGTACGAGTGCTCTGCAGGCCGTGGCTGGGCTCACCCCCAGGAAGATGTTCTTGGAGGAGTCGAAGCCGGCGGCGTAGACCTGTGCAGTGTGGGGGGGGCTGCGCTGGCACAGGATGCGGCAGGCGAAGCGCGAGATGGTGCTCTGCGCGGTCTGAGCCTCCCCGTTACCATGGCTCCCCACCACCGTGTCCGTCACCACGAAGTCTATGGGGCTCTCTGTGGACCGGCCGATCTGGAACACACGTGGTCACGGTCAACACGCCTCTGTCACAGCACTGACCACACACCACAAACAACATTTACCAATAAAACAATCCTCATTTTTATTATTATTGAGAGAGAGAGATGGTTGCGTTAGTTTGTTCGTTGTTTGTTGTTCATCCAACAAGCTTTGGCAATACAAGTGTATTGATTTGTCAAGCCAATAAAGCATTTTGAATTGAGCTGAATTTAACTGACAGACAGAGAGAGAGAGAGCAGAGGAGAAGGGGAGGCAGGAACACTTCCATGTTACAGGGGTAATGTGAGGATAATTGTGTGAGCTTTGGCAGCATACTAACTGCTCTGGCCTGCA